>NW_027551756.1:918823-1225098 GCF_045843805.1 Urocitellus parryii
AAAGCCAGTCTCATCAAAAGCAAGGGATTTAGCAACTCAGTGAGACCCCTTCTCTAAATAAAAATATAAAAAAGGGCTGGGGGTGCGGCTGATAGGTTGAGTGCCCCTGAATTCAATCTATGGTAACATCTCCCCTACCCCCCACAAAAAAAGCCTCTGTTCTTTTCTCTTTCTCAAATACATTAATGTGTTCCTTCAATAGTGTCCCATTCATCCCATTCCTCTGGCTGGGTTACTTTAAATGATTTGTCTTTGAGGTTGTTTATTCTTTCTTTGCTCATTTGAGTCTGCTATTGAAGCTTTCTACTGAATTTTTCATCTCATTCGTTGTAGTATTCAGTGGCAGAAATGTCTATATCAGTTAGGTTTCAGGCTGTGTCTTGGATATTATTGACAACTTTTCATTGGGTTTACAGTGACACTTGGGAATAGAGTAGAAAGATTTCAACAAGAAGAAGCAAACGTGTGTTCAGGAAGGATACAGTGGAGCACTGCTTTGTGTGGGTAGAAGTTGATAGTTGCCTTGTATCCAGAAAAGGAAAAAAACCCCAAGGGCCTCTTAGAATCCCCAAGTGCTCTCTTATTCCGTCAGACTCAGGTGCTTCTACAGGATGCTTATTTCAGGAAGATCCCAGATCTGCTTTCTAGGGCCTCCTTGGGATGGGATTCTATTCGTGTGTGTGTGTGTGTGTGTGTGTGTGTGTGTGTCAAAGTGTTCTGTGGCCACAGCTGTGATTGAAGAAGGTCCAGGGTCAATGGCAGACTTTGGTGACATTCCTATGTTGCTAGTTCTGCAAGTGCACTGAATGAGGAAGTTATGGCACCATGCTGGCTTCCACCAAGATTTCAAAGGAGGCCCTGGGAGGCCAAGCAGAGGTTTACCACAGGGTTGGGATCCCTGAAGAAACTCTCAATGAGGTCATGCCTCATGTATCTGAGTTAATAAACCTACAGTGGGAGATGCCAAAATGATAGAGTGAAGAGCACATGCTACAGCTTTCCAGGAAGGCACCTGTCACCAGGACACAGACTCAGTGAGCAATCACAGTGACCAGAAAAGCCATGGGGAGAGGACTCCCTAAGGTCTTGGAGGCCCATCCCTCACTACCACATTCACACACATGGCACTTGGAGATTGAGGATTTAATATCTGCTCAGGCTTTGATCTCATTTTGGGTCACTCACTCCTTTCTAATTCCCCATTTTTCCCTTTGAAAGAGTAATGTGTACTCTGGACCATTTCTGCCATTGCAACTTAATATTATGTAACTTTAAATGTTTTTTTCCACAGCTTAAATTGTAGGAATTTACTTTGATCCTCAAAGGGGACTTTGAACAGGGATTTCTCAGTGATGATGAAAAAGCTATGACTTTGGGACTATTGGGGTTGGAGTGAGTGCATTTTTATTGTGTGATTGTCATAAACCAAAGAGGTCAGGGAAAGACTGCTATGGTATAAGTATGTCCCCCAAAGCTTCTTGGGTTGGAATCTTGGTCTCCTGTGTGGTAAGATAAAAGCTGATGGGACTTTTAAAATATGGGCCTACTGGAAGTTCCTTAGTTCATTGGGGACTATACAAGAAATACTGGTCTCCTGGAGTGAGTTCTCCAAGAGTGAGTTGTTAGCAGTCCTGAACCTGACCCCATCCCCAAATGGCTAACTTCCTGCTTCAAGATGAGATCTGTTCTTCCCACATGTAATTCTGCCATTGCCATCCACCATGAGGTGACACAACCAAGTAGTATCATAGCCAGAAATTATACCATGCTGTGTGCACTTTCAGCTTCCAAAACTTTAAGATAAATAAACCTCTTTTCTTTATAAAGTTAGCCTGGATTTGGTGTTTCATTATAGTAACAAAACAGGCTAGCACAATGGATATTCATATTAAATAATATGCTTTTACTAGTCTCTCATTCAGTCTATATTCAAATCTCCATTTAAAAACTTGGTGATATATTCCTATTCTCAGTATTCTGCTTGAGTCATTATTAGTGGTATCACTGTTTGTATTCACTTCTGTGGATCATGAAACCTGGCCCTGCCAAGTAACTTAACTTTGCTAGCCTTTTCACACTGATAATGCTGCACAAAGAACTGTACAGAACTTCCACAGGCTATGTCCATAGTGGGTTTCTGCAGCCTGGCTAAATCTTCCTACATTTCTTCTGGAGGGAAGGCACTGGTCAATATTGAAAATAAAAAAAATCATTTTTTAATATTTTTCTATTCCTACTATTGTAGTGATTATTAATCACTTTGATAATCTTTGAAAAATACTGATTACAAATATATTTTTTAAAATGCTCATTAAAATGTTTTACTTTTGAAATTTTTATGCTAATTGCAATGTAATCTGTGTTACTCAATCTCTGTTCAGGTGGTGAAATTCTTGTGTTTTATTGATGCATGCTTTTGGCTACAATCCTCAACTACTCTCCATTATCTCTTTCTTCCTTTGGTAATAGAATATCTGAATACAAGTTGGGTTCAGGGCTATATTAACTACATTTATCTACTTCCCTTTGGGAAAGGTACAGCCACATGCCCAGCAAATTCAAGCAATTAGGATGTGGTTTTGCAACTACTGGGTGATGTCTTTAAAGTGAAGGGTTATTTCCAGCACATTCCTTTTATCTCTTTTCCCACTGGCAGCAATGCAAATTATCCAGGGAGAGCCAAAGCAGACATCTTGGACTATAAATTGAAAGTTCAAGGTGAGTTTGGCAGAGCAATTTGAGAGAAGACTCTGGTCTCTAATGACAGATACGGCACCTTTGTGTTGCCTTAGATTGCCAGGGCACTGGCTTTTTAGATGAGGGAAAGCTAATCTCTGCAATGTTAAGTGTACCAGTATTTTGAGCCTCTCAGTTATACCTCTGAACTCAATATATATATATACTGTATTCTTTTAGCCACTTCTTTATAATAATATTGAGAAAATTTAAGGAATATTAAGGCTAAATAGAATTAAAAGATTGCCCAAATCAGAAATTAAATATTTCCAAGTTAGCCAGACCATTTTCCAAACCAGAAAATGTTTTCTATTTATCAGCCATGCTTGTGTATTTTATAAATAATCATTTGGATCCGATAGTGAGTTGGAATAATGTTAGGGATTCATAGATTGCTGATTTATTGTATTGTGGATGAAGTTAAATATGCAATATTTCCTTAGCTGTTTCAGATGATGAATGCTAGAACTGGCTCAACATTTCACTCACTGCCTGTGTATACTTGTCTACCAGGATGATAAAGCACTAATAGATTCGTATTACTAACCATGGGCAAAATGTGTTTCTCTTCGGCATTTTTGTGACTATCCTAACATTTTACAATGAATGCCCAGAGCAAAGTGGAAGAGCTGGCATATAATAGAGATGAAGCAAAAAGTAAATGACAGGATAGAACACAGATATATATTCTTCAGATAAAAAATATTCAATGTAACTCCTTTTCTCTGGATAATGACCTATTGAGAAAATATTTCAAATTACTAGTTCATAGAATCATGGGACTTTAAGCTAAAAGGCAAGGTGAATAATAATCTCGTGCAAACCTCAGCTCCGAGGAAGGTGATGAATTAATACCCCAAGTCCACATGCCGGTTAATAGCATTTTTTCAAAATCGAAAATTAGAAAAGTCAGGAGAATATCCAGCTCTCTAGTGATTCTTCTTAATTCAATGCATGTAAGAATGTTATGTAAAGTTGGATTTGTACCATCCGCTGATCTACCTAATAGGTAAATAAGCAGACAAATGATGGTACCATGTGACCTGTAAAACAAAGGGTATGTCACAAGGGTGTGGAACCCAGGGAAGAAGCGAACCCTGTTTTAGAGGGCAGACAGCTGAATTTTTGCATGGAGGGGCGCCATAGAGCTGAGGTGCAGCATAGTTATTGTCAATGAGGAAGGGGCTGAAGAAGGATACTCTGGACAGGAGGAATGCCTGCAGAGGGCAAGGGAGCCGTGAAAGTCCATAGTGACTTGAAGATAGCAAGTAGCCCAACACAACTCTGAGGCTGGAGGATTGGTGGACAATCTTCCTGTGTATCAGTGAGTGTGAGTGTGTGCTCCTCGTCCTCCTCCTTCTTCTTCTTCCAGTTGCCTCCCCTTTTTAATCTTCAGAGTAAAAGGGGAAAATAAATGAAGAAATATTTGGGGTATGAATAATATAGACTTTCCCCAAGATGAGGGCAGTGCTGATGGAAAGAAAAGGTGAAACTTGATAGGAATATAAAATAAAATACATATTCAAACCTGGGAACTATAAATTGCAACAGATGTTATGTTTTTAATAGGAACAGAGGATTATGGGACGTAAAACATCGATTTAGAGGTAGTGCAAATATTGTCCACCTGTAGATTTCCAGAACGACTCAATATATCTGAATGTCATTTTAGAAACCTAAGACAGCAATAAATATCATTAATTATACTCATCAGGAAGTAAATCAGAAAATACATATAAAGACACCATAAGTGCCAGCTAAGTGGTAGGTTAGTGAATAAATAGTCATATTATTAATGATAATAATTATTATTGCCATTTTTATCTATACTATTACTGTGATGACAGTAACCTTAGAAATATTCTACCTGATAATGAAAATAAATATCTCATCCTTGGGAAAAAACAGAAATGCAAATGTCTGCTTGACAGTCATCATTGTAAAGGTAAAGTTGAAAACACAAGATTAGATAAAATCCTTATGGAATTTTGTTTTTTACTTGTTTGTTGAAAGAAAATCACTTTATAAAATTTGAACATGCTAAGTTAAACAAATAAATACTAGAGCCTGTTAGCTATCAAAAGGAACAATAGAACTGCTACACTTGTGTCTATGCTGGAATAAATAAACTGCCAACTTCACAGCATCCTCTAAGTAGCAGAGAGGGCTGGCTCCCAGCCAAATTTGAAATATGCAAAGTTTTTCTTCAGCTGCTGCCTTTTCAAATCCAATGCAGGGAGTGGAGGAGGAGAGATTATAGAATATGACCTGAAAATTTCTTAAGGGAGTTTAAGCCTTGGGCTTATCATGGCATATTCTATTCTCTCAATCATATATTTTCATAAAAGTGAAATGAAGTTAAATGCATATTTGAAATTGGCTTGAAGGAAAAAGAAAGTCACAAAAGAGAAACATGGCATTAGGGAAGCATAAGACATTTTACAGGAGACTTGACTTTTGTAGTAATGGTTGACACTGATTATTGGTACATAAAACTCCAGTGTCAGTAACTGACAGAACTCTCTGATAATGGGCTTCATAAGTCATTGCCCAAACCTGAGATTTGTATGACCTCAAACATAATCTCTGAAGATAGTATTCCTAGAATATCAGAGATTCTTATTTGCTTTTCAGGGATAGAAATGCAGAAAAATGCAGACAAATGTACTTTTTCCACCCTATAAGGAGAAATCTTCACCACTATCACTGTGATCCTTGTCACAGCCACTTGTGCATGCATGGTCAGAGGATACCTGTCTGAGCCCAGCTCTTCTTCATTTGCTTTCCAAATATCAACTCATTTAATTCAGCAGCAACTTTTTAAAGTTCCTTGTTGTGCAGATGAAGAATTTGAGGTTCAAGAACTCATAGAACTTCTTCAACTTCACACCGGAAATTTTTTCATTGAGTTAGCTATCATTCCTGTGAGCTCAATGTGTTTTAAGCTGATCTGATTATCTTGCAGAGGGAATCTCTGTTATGGGAACACAACTCTATGTAGAATTGCTATTGTAATGGCTGAGTTGCTTCTGTAGCTGGTGTGCTGAAGGGAGCAGCAGTGAGCCCATAGTTCTGTGACCATCCACATGCACAGACACCTAACTCTGATCTGACAAGATCACAAAATCCAGGTGCACTTCTGTGAGGTATAGTGCAGGCAGTGCGGAAACATTCACTCACTGGCATTATTTGGTTTATGACTTCATCTTGCTTATTTGATGACTTCCAAAATTAAAACAACTTTAAGTGTAAATCATCGTGTTCACCCATACTTGGATTTGAAATAACCTAAGTATATTATTCTGGATAGATATGCTATTGCACATTATGAGACCCCTGGTGGATGCCTGAAAACAGTTATTACCAAACCCTACCTCCACTATATTTTCTTAAACATGCATGCATAGAGAAATCCAGTGCCTTTTCTATCTTAACAAAGAACTATCACAAATGGTGGCCTTAACTTTTGTACTTGGAGGTAGGTTAGAAAAAACTAGCACAGATTTATTTTTCCACTTTCATCAATGGAAGATTTATTTTAACTGTAGATCAAATGATTTACTTCTTTTTTCATTAAGTTAAAAAAAATCACCTGTTCAGTTAAAGGAAAACTGTAAAGAAATTTATAGCTTCTGCTTTGCATATCCAAATTGCTAGCATCACTACACTTGTAGTTTGGAGGCATAATCACACAAAATAACTATTACTTGAGCACAAGTGCTGTAATACCTTGAAAGATGATGTGATAACATAGATAGCTACTAAGTGACTAACATGAAGGTAGAATTACAGTGTGAGTACCCTGCATAAAAGGATGATTCACACTCCAGTGGAATGGAGAGGACAGTGTGAGATTCCATCTTGCTTCTCAGAATGATGAACAATTTAAAACATGATTCTTTATGGAATTTTCTGTTTAATATTTTTAGACCGCATCTGACACTGGGTAACTGAAACCAAAGAACATAAAATAGTGAATAAGAAGAAATTACTTTAGCATTAGTAAAAGGCCGCAATATTTAAAAGAAGAGGGATTTTGAGCACTCTACTAATTATTTCATATCAACAACTGCCTAATTATCATATAGTTAATGTTATCCTATTTGGTTTCAAATAAGCACTGATATAAACCTAAAGTTTTCCTGCTTTAAAATCTCATTTCAAAATTGTAGGATCCTTCATTCCTACAGTACAACAAGTACCTTAATAGACCATAAATCATTGTTGTTGATCCATAGAATCCAATTGAGTATATATTTTCCCTCATATAGTTTACTTTTTTGCTTATTTTTATTTTATTTACTTGTTGAAGTAGTGCTAATTGAGACAGATGGCTTTATGATTTTTTATTTTCCATCTCTAAATGAGACATTCAACTGAACTCAGATTTAAAAATGATGTTTACCTCATCCTTTTGCAATTTCCCCTCTAGACTTCAAAATTTAGTAAATGTTTTAGGTTGGAAGAATTTAGAAACAGGTTTAATTATTTGCAAAATACATAGAATAAATTAGAGAACCAATTCACAACCAAGTTGAGGTAAACCAAATCAATTCTAAACGCATTTAGATTCACTTTTCCAAAATGACATTTGATTGTGATTCTAAAATTCAACTACATCTCCATTAATAGTGTTATTGCATTTGGCAGTATTCTTACTACATATTTTAGAATATTTAACTCTACTTGATGGGCTACACTAATCCTAATTGCAAACCTGCCTTGGTTATCAATGAATTCAGTTTCTAGTTCTCAATTGAATCATAAAACTGTAAGCTAGTAAAAGCCTGATGTTGTTTGTTATTGATTTAATTAAACTATCACTCAATTTCTGCTTCTAACCTATTGGTGAAGTGGTATGGAATGTTTATTCCTTCTATCTTCTTTAACATTTGCAGATATATTCTCTTATCATTACAGCCTTATGAAAACCAAGAATGTGATTTTTTTTTTTCTTGTAGAATAACTCCTCATTCTAGGGAAGGGAGGGTCACATACTTACTTACCTGGTAGATTTTTTTTTATTCCATTACAATGTATCTGATATCTAGAGTTGTGAGAGTATGAATTAATTTATTCTTTCACCATTTTTATTCAAGCATATTTCATATCAAATTATCTAATCAGCAATGACCTCCAGCGGGTTTATGGCAGATAGTTTAGTGATTAGATTTCCATCCTTCTGTGTCTCTAGGTTTCTCCATTCTGGTCACACTGCTCAGATTCCTTCAATGGTTGACACTTTCCCTCTTCTTCAGAATCATCTTTCCTTCTTCTGTAAATAGAATAGCAATACTGTTCAAATCACAGGAGATGATTAAAAAAAAATCCTTCCAGCAAGACACCACAAGGTACTCAGGGACCTTGGTTAATCAATGGTCCATCCCAGAAGAATATGTCCACTTTCTGAGCTTAAGTGATTCATCCTGGTTTCCTTAGCTGAACATATAAGGCATGGAATAGATGCTTTATTTTCTGTCCATAGTGTCTACCCTGTGTATCAGGAGCAACAAATAATCCACCCCACACCTCTTCAAATAAGCCCCAATAGTACCTAGAGGTCAGATGGCAAAGCAGGTATAATGAATTACCTCTATCTTTGAAACAATCAGATTCTTGTTTTGCAGTTACTTTTGAAATATAATTTAAGTTTTTGTCAAAAATATTCATATGAGAAATGTACTAAGATGATTTCCTGCTGTTCATATAATCTGTAAATTGGAGACTTATGGTCCTGAAAACCCTCATACAATGCATTATCAATATGTTATATAGAAACCAGTGTGATGTACTTAGAAAAGGATTCAATGAAATCAAACAAGGGAAAGGGAAAAAATATATCACATATGCCATTTATTATTTCCTTTTGTGTTGTATTTCATTCATTCTCTTCTTCACTATATATTAATTTACTCAGAAAATATGTATTGATCACCTAAGTGCTAAATTCTTTCTGATTCTTTAAATCCCTCAACATCAGCTGAGTGTCAGCCTTTCCATTAAAGTCCACTGGACACTCAGAAGCAAGCAGTCTTGTTCGTGCTTGAAATCCTGCTGCGTGCACAGTTGTGATCATGTTACTATGGACCTAAGAGTGTTATCTTTAGGAATCTACTTTTATGCCACTGTATTGTCATTTGTTTCTGATTTTCCCATACACTGTGGATTTATCAGAGGCAGGATGGTATAATGCATGTTTTATAAAATTTATCAATGACATGTAATTCTATCCAGCATGGAATCTCCAGACATAAATTTTATATACTCTCTCTCTTTTGCTCATACATGTACAGACACTTATACACATGTAATGCTGATGGTATTCTGGTATCCAGGGATTTATTCTGGCAGAAATTGAAGTAAAAAAAGGCAGAAGTGAAATACAAACTTTTAAAAAGTGGATAATGAATGTTTATAAAATGTACTGGAATAATGGTAAATCCATAGTTACCTGAATTACAAGTGAACCATGCCATTTCTTAGTTATTTTTAAGTCATAATGTTAGTGCATATTTATGGATGACATTATGATAACTCAATACATGTATGCAATGTGGAATGTTAAATCAATGTGATTAAACATTTTAATTCCTCAGTTTTGTCCGTGCTATGGACACACTAATTCCTTACTTTGTCTCTGTCACCATTTGTTTTTTCCTGTGAGAGAAGTCAAGTGGTCTGAAGTTAAGCTCATGCACAAAGCATTTTAAAATAGCCTTCATTTATGAGCAATCATCTATGAAGGACTAACATTTCTGGAATCTTGCTGTGTCCTTTTTCTGAGATTACAGCTTCTGTACAAAGTGACAAATATATTTAGATGGAGCAAAAAGTGTTCTCTGTACAGTGTTCGATTTGTAGAGTTAGCATCTGTATCTTTTCGGATAAAATGCCCAGAAGGGAAATGTTGAAGAATACTAATAAATACTAATAAATAACTAAAGTAGACTTTGTCCCAAAAGGGCAACAGCAGGCTGTATTTTCAGGGGATAAATTTGTGTAAATGATTTACATTTCTTTTCTCAGGAAATATTGTAAATACATTTTCTGATGTTTTATTTTATTCTCTCAAAAATTTTAGAAGGAGAGAGAAAAAAGTCGAGAGAAATGAGAGAGATTTGTAATCATTTATCTTATGTCTACTTCTGGGTAATATTATATACAGGAAATCTTTAGAAATAGAAACTTTAGACAATTCAACAGTTTTCCTTAATTTATACATTTCTTGTAGCCAAAGTCTTATTGATTGAGTAGATGTCTGGTAAAAGATCATTTTATAGATATTTATAAATTAAGAGAATGATAAATATAGAGTTATATCTAATTAGCTATATATTCTTAAGAAGAAGATAGTGTATTTGGTGAGGATTTTTTTTCTCCATTTCTGTAAGGAAATGAACAACATTCTAGATGATCGATGAGCATAAATTTAATTAAAATGAGATTTTTTTTAACTGGTGAAAGTGTCTTATTGAATGGTTTCTTATGTGTTGTTTGTATCAGTGCCTACACTAGAAATACCAATACTTGACTTTAGCATAACACAGGAGATGTCTGAATATTGCAGTAGAGCACAAGAAAAGATGAAGTTTATTTCTAAATAATAACTTAGAAGACATCTATTGACCCATTTTACAGGTGATGGCACTGAAGCTCAGGGAGGTAGAATTAAAAGGATAGACTTATGGTTCAGAATCCAAGTTTCCTCATTTCCAAGAATATAGTCTCTTGGTGTTTTATGTTCATACTGACAAAATGATACATGATATCTCAAACCACTACAAAACCCACTTTTGTCAAAGTAATTATTTTCCATTAAAATTAAGTTAAATGCTAATATCAGCACAATGTCTCAAAGGTCACCAAAAACTCTTAATATAGTTCTTCAGGTTTACCTATGTCAAAAAAAGTCAAATTTTATGCTGTATGTAAGCTTACATGCTCATCTTCCAAAGTTACAGGGATGCCGGTGGAAGACACGGACATGTGGGTAAGAGAAATTTCTTGCCCACAGCAGGGTGAGCAGCATGAGCATAATGTTTGTATTTGCAAATCTAATGTGGAGGTACCAGGATTATAACACTCACAGAGGGTGTGCCCACAGATGAGGACCCCTGAGTTAAAGGAGCTCAAATCTCTTATGAATGTCTGTACACAAAGCTGTCATTTTGCCCAGAAGGACACATTATCTTTATATTGTTGGAGAGTAAGGAAAATTCAATTTTGTCTCCAAAAGATCTCTATAAGAATGACACAGTTCATGATAAAATTTTTTTTGAGAAGCCATTCCAGGAAAAGAGGGTAATTAGTAGTTGACTTACAGTGCAATGGACTCCTGCAGAACTGTGACCCTACATCCTTCTATTATGCACTTATTTATTCTTCACTCATTGACAGAATAATTCATTTTTTTATCTTTCTATTAATTTATTCTAGTATTTATTCAGTGAAGATTCCAACTGTGTGCCAGGAACTGACCTTTTCTTGCAAAACTTCATTTCAACCAAATGAAATTATTTTCCATTTAAAATCAATCACTCAATTAATGCGTTGACTTTTATAAGACAATGGAACAATTTTCTGATATTTTTTTCAACATAAAAAAACCATAACACTCATTGAAATTATCTTCCTTTTAGAATCAACTAAAATACCATATTCTTATTTATTCTTATAGGATTCCTAAGAGCAAAACTTAACTTTTTTTTATCCTTCAGTTGAGCTCATACAATTGCAGTTTTCATTTTTACAACTTTTTTGTAATTCTTGTTTCCTTTGGTATTTGTCAGAGTAAAAATATATTTATTTCTAGTTTCCTAACTTGCAGTCTTAGTCCTAGAAGAGAGGCTGTACAATCCTCAAACATTTCTTTTATACTCTATAGTTCTAGGTAGTCTCCTTCTCATAGTTGGAAATTGCATATTAATTGAAATTGATATCTCTGGCATTTAGTCTATGTTGCAGCTGGGCTTTCATTTGGTATGCAAATTGCAGCAATTAACAAGTAGTTATATAATTTATACCATTTTCAAGTGGGAATATATAGATATATATGTGTGGGGTGATGTGTGAGAGAGAGGTGATGGGGAGAGGGAGAGAGAGAGGGAGAGGGAGAGGGAGAGGGAAAGGGAGAGGGAGAGGGAGAGAGAGAGAGAGAGAGAGAGAGAGAGAGAGAGAGAGAGTGAGTCAAAACAGTACCTTGAACATTTTTTATTCCCCCTTCATGGCCTACGTTATTGTACCTACTGAAATGTAATTAATAATTGAGGATCCAATTTCTATCTTCTCCCTGTTGATTGGCTACAGTAAAAAAAAATGCCTTAAAAAAGAGTTATAAATAGAGCTTAGCAAACAGAAATAACCCAACTAAAATAACCTGAAATACCAAGTATTGGTAAGGATGTAGAGCAACTGGAACTTATACGTTGTAGGAAGAGTGTAAATTAATGCAATTTCTTTTAAAACAATTTTTCACAACATCTACCAAAGTAAACCATCAAAAATATAGTAATAGATGTTGATTCCCTAGTGGAGACTATTAAATTTTATGCTATGACACTTAAAAGACCTTAACAAATTAAGAAACATGGAACATCAAGGATTAGAATATCCTCTGTCATAAGGAGAGTAATTCTCCCCAAACTCTTCTGCAGATACAACAGATTTTAATTAATGTACCATCATTTTTGTTTCTGTTTCTGAGGGAACATGGTGGGGGGACTGGAAATGGATAGCTGCTCAGATGTATGTAGCCAAGGGTCAGGTGCCCAAGACATGCTTATAGAATAAGCAGTATCTAGTGGATTTTTATTAGAGATTCCAAAACTTTTAAGAGATACTCATAACAAAAATGATATGATATAATTGAGGGGAAAGATAAAGAGAATTTTGATACAGATTAGCAAGTAGGGAAATACATCACATAATAAAAGTCCAGAAACAATTTGTGACAGAACTGGATGGCATGTCCCATTCATGAGAAAATAACAGCTTTTCAATAAATAATTATATATATATATATATATATATATATATATATATAATTATATACTTTACATATAAGTATATATTATACATAATAATTGCATTTATACAATTATATGTATACTTTACATATATGTATATATTATATACATATAAAGTATATATTATATATAATTATATATATATAATCTTATACACATATGAAAACAAAATTTGTATCACTCACTTTAAGAATAAAATATAAAATGCAAATATAAAATTCTATCATGTGACAAATAAGTATACTAACTCATTTAACACCACCAAGAATAAAAAGGTTAAAATGGTACACACTTGTAATCCTGGTGACTCTGAAGGCTGAAGCAGGAGGATTGCAAATTCAAGGATAGCCTCAGATATTTAGTGAGACACTAAGCAACTTAGCAAGATCCTGTCTCAAATTTAAAAAAAAAATAGTTAAAAAATGTCTGGGGATGTGGCTGAGTGGTAAAGTGTCCTGGGTAAGATCCTAAGTAAGAATAAATTAATAAAATATGAGAGACAAATATAAAACACTATTATGTAACAATAGGTATATTAACTCACTTGATCATCAGAATTGCCATAGTATTATTTCATAGAAGAGCAACTTCCATCTGAGAAAAGTTGTATGTGTTCCTCAAAGTCAAGTGGTCATTAAAAGGAACCAAAGTTGAACCTGTGCAATTTGTGATTAATGCCAAATAATAGTATTATAAAAGTAAAAAGAAACAGATAAAATTATTTTAAATCAACATTTTATCTCACCTCTTGACAATATGTCAAGGCAGGTATGAAAAACATGTTAAAATTAGCATGTCCATATTAGTAAGAAGTTGAAAGAAGTCAATGTCCTCCATGAGTAGTTAGTATTATACTGTGGAATTCAATCTAACAGTAAAAATCAGCTCTATCAACAAGCACAGATGCAACTCAAACTATAATTAGCAAAAGATGCATAAATAAATATTATTTAGAAATATTTTCATTCACAGTAAAGTGAATGGTTTATTTATGGTTTAGATATTGGGTGTCCCTCAAAAGCTCATTTGTGAGAGAAAATAAGAAAATTCAGAGTGAATTGATTGGGCTATGAGAGTCTTAATCTAATCAGCTTATTAGGCCCTTGAAAGAACTAACTGAGTTGTTAACTGGAAGGTAGGATATGGCTGGAGGAGGATCATTGGGGTTCATTGGAAGGTCATTGGGGGCATGCCGTCAGAGTACATATGTTGTTCTTGGAGAGTGGTGGTGCTGCTCTCTGCTGCCTAGTTTGGTGTTCTGAGCTGCTTTCCTCCACCACACTTTTCTGCCACACCTTCGGCCCTGAGTAATGGAATTGGTCACCTATGGATTGAGGCCTCTGAAACCGTGAGCCCCAAAATAAACTTTTCTTCTTTTAATTGTTCTTGTTATATCTTTTGGTGATAGCAGTTAAAAAAAAAACAAAAACTAATTTCCAAGATTTACTGGCTGCAGATAAATATCCCAAGCATGGCTGCTGCTGCTGTTTCTGCTGCTGCTACACAAGGATCAAACCACTAATGCTGCTAAATCCACTTTATAAAAAGAAACTCTGAATAGGGTGCAGAATAGATAAACCTTGGAGACACTCATTAAGTGACATAAACCAGTCACAAAAAGAAAAAAAAATACACTGATTCCACTATTTCTTACATGAGGAACTTACAGCAGTCAAATTTCTAGAAACTAAATGCAGATTGTGGTGACCCCAGATGGAGGAGTACTGGGGAGTTGTGTCGAATGGGTATAGAGTTTGACTTTTGACTGAGAGTTCTGTTAGATGAATTTCATAGCAATGTAAACATGATCAATACTCCTGAATCATATATTTAAACTTGTTAAGGCAGCAAATTTAATTCTGTGTAATTTTCCCTTAAATTAAAAATAAAAAAAAAAGTTTTAGAAAATTATTAGCATTAAATTCACGGTAGTAGTTACCTCAAGAGGTCAGGGTGATTTTCTATTTCCTAACCAACCATGAAAATAATTATTCTTTTAGTTGTACAAATAGATCATTATATTATATGAGATATTTTTACAAAGATTGGAGCTAGAAGTCAGTAATGAGAAAGCCCACTTCCTTTCATTTGCCCTAGGTGACTTCTGACCACTTTTCTGGGATCTTAAGACTGTCATGTTATACACCTGTGCCTTGCTGAAAGGAACTCTGAAGTTGGATCTGCCTGGATCAGTTTACTTATCTCAGGTCATGCTGTCTCATAAGGTTGCTTAGACTCTGTACCTCATCTTTGTGCAGATGGAATGAGAGAAACAATCTCCACAATTAGGCTCATTTCCTAAGAATCAGACAGAAGTGGCAGGAACAACGTTACCTTGGTGTGTAGGAAGTGTGGGGAATATCTCAGCTCTCTTTATGGCTTGTGTTCCTTTCCCTTTATTCTTTGGATGAATTTGTTTGCTAGCATTCTGCATTCTTTGTGATAACCAGCATTTTCTCTTCACCTTTACCATGTTCCACAGTCTCCTAAGGTAACTAGGATACACCCAGCTACTTTTTAAGTGGCTGCCATGTGATTTTAGAGCTTGTGGTTTGTGAGGTCTCCACAGGATTCTGAGGTCAGGCAATAGCCTACCTGGAGGTGTTCCAAGATTTACTGGCTGCAGATAAATATCCTAAGCATGGCTGCTGCTGCTGTTTCTGCTGCTGCTACACAAGGATCAAACCACTGATGCTGATTGTAATGTGGGAGGTGCTGAGTGAGGCCAGATCTCTGCTTCTCCTCCCCTCTATTCACAGACAATGGTCTCGGGCAGGTTATGACTGCAAAAGGACTGACTGGCCAGTGGGTTAGACAGAATGTCGAAAGTTCCTGCAGTGTGGAGAGAGGTTGTAGGTCTTTGTGAAGCATACTTTCTTTGGGAAGTCAAGAGTTTGAGGTATTGCATTTTTTTTCTCTCACAAGCTGGAATATGAGGTCAGTAAAATCACATTTCTGTAAGACAGGCCATGTGTGATCAAGCCACTCAACTCCACAGAACTCTTGACTACTAAAGTCTAAATGCTAATGAGAACTATCTTCTTGTAAGTTTTGAGACTTAGAAAGATAGTGCATATCTGGAGAGTTAGAACAGAGCCTATCTTGCAGGAGGTACTCAACTCACCTGAGCTTGTAAAATTGCATTTGTAATCTACTAAATGATCTAAGAGAAACTAAAGATTGAGCTGTTAGCATAGTATTATTTTTCCTTTTAACCCTCAGCAAATCCCATGACTTGGCTGGAGGTCTCCTGCATCTCCAGAAGAGGAAAGTGCAGGTAGTGGATAAGTAACATATGAAATCATTTTTTTTAAGGAAAATGCAGAGCATCTACTTTTAATTTTTCATGAACTTGTGGTTCTGTTAAGTCATGAAAACTACACAGATGGACTGAAGAATCCTAATAAGAAAGAATTCATTTGAGCAAGAAAATTAAACTGTTCATAATTAAAACAAATCCATCATACCTGGATTTGTTTAGTGCAGTGGTTAAGAGATCTACATCAGAGAAGACTCCCCACGTGGTTTGAATTCTCTCTAAAGTTCATCAGTATGCCACATGAGGAAAACTGTTTCACCTCTCTGATAGTCAGTCTCTCATTTATAAAATGATAATAATGACAAGAGTATCTACTGGAGAGGGCAGTTGTGAAAACAAAATGAAACCCTATCCGAGCTCAAGGTATGTGTCCTGTAAATTTTCTTGTTCTTATTACCGAGTGTAGAGATGTAGTGTACTGAGTTTCCAGCCCTAGAAAAATTCTCAAATTAGAGCTGAAATCTTGCAGTTCCCATAACTTCTGCAGTTCATCAAATCACTTCAGTTGAGGTTATTAATCTATTTCAATTGATTGACAGTTGCACAGTAGTCATTTGATTTATAATTTGCACCCAAGTTATTGAATTTATAATTTGGACAGAGCTCTAAATGTGTTTTTGATTTATGTGTGTCCCCCATACAGTTACAACAAATCATTGGTAGTTGAGCAACATTTACTGTAAGACACACACATTTAGCAGTTGGATTTTAAAGGGCAAGTGAATTTGAATTTCATCATATAAAACAGGGGATTGATGCTGCAAATAACTGCAAAAAGAGCAATATGATCAAGTGAGGAAAACCGTACTATTTAATAACTACATAATCCCAAATTCGGTTTATAATTTTTTTCTCTGCCTGAGCTCTATCACAGATAGGATTTTTCAGACCATGGTGAACATCTAGGTCAGCATATTTACCTTTCACACAGGAGGGCTAAAATGCTGGGGGCCATACCACAGTTAGTGGCTCTACTAGGAATTTCATTAAACTTCCTCATTTTAAGTTTTATAATCTTTCCAATGTATCACACAATTCTGTGACTCAGTTTATTTCTCTGAAGAAGAAAATAATACATATTCTGTTTACCTGTGGAGTTTTTTTAATAACATGAGAAAAAAGTTCATAAGCTTTAAAATATAAAAGCACAGTCAAGTTTCCACTTAGACCTGTGTTTGATTCCTTAGGCAAGAAAGCTTATAAGGAGTGGAGTCCATCCTTTATCATAGAAGCTATTTATCAAACACCTGCTCTTTGTTAAAGAGCTACTCTTAGAGGGACTCCACCACCCACCTACTTTCATTTTGTATGAATTAATTTTGATTGATGTAATATTGAAACACATTTACGAGGTAAATGTGATGTTTTAATTCATGGATATATTGGGTAATGATCAACTTATGGTAATTAGCATATCCATCACCTGAAATTTTTATTGTATCTTGATGGTGAGTACACTGAAATCCCTCTCATCCTTCTTAACTATTGTCACCCTGTGTATCCATGATACCAGAACTTATTCCTGCTAAGCATAACATTGTACCTCTGTCCAATGTCCTCACACTCCTCTCCCCCACACTCTGCCCAGCCTCTGGTAATCGCTATCTAGTAGTTTCTATGAAACTACTAGATTTCACATGTGAATGTGATCATGTGACAGTTGTCTTTCTGGACCTGGCTTGTTTCCTGAAACATACAGTCCTCCAGGTCCATCTAGGTTGTCACAAATGATGACATTTTATGTTTACTTGTGATTGAATTGTATTTCATTGTAAATTTCTTTATCCACCCATTCTTTATTTTAATTCTCACACAATCCCATGATGTTTTGCTATTTTCAGAAGATATTTGACTCAGGATCAGAAACTTTAAGGGAATTATTCTAAGAGTTTGAACCCAAGTCCTCCACCTGAGACATTTTTCTGCACTGACACTGGACACACTTAGAATCTGCAAGGTTCATCAGTGGGAAAGGTGAAGGTAATATTTTCTGGCAAAGCAAAAATGCATGCCTCTCTAAGATCTGACCCTAATTGTAAAACAATTTTGTTCTTGCTGCAGTATTAGCTGTAATATTAATCTTTCTTTCTGACCTCATTCTGGCAAATTGTCTTTGAAAGAGAAATAAATAATGCCTCTGCAAATTGATTTATATGAACTCTGGAGATATAGCACTAGCAAAAATACCAGGCCATATCTGGGCCCCTATCATTGGAGCAAAGTGTCTATGTCTTATTATTTATTTTAATTCCAAGTTCAGAATAACTATCACAATGCTTACTTTCTTAATGCCATGGCTTCAATAAAGTACCTTGAACTTTGACTTCCACTGATGAGATCTTGAATATAATGCAATGGTTCCTTCCAGTGGTTCCAGGAATCTGAACTTGAGGTGGAGGTTCAGCTGGAGCTGCAAAAAGGAGCAATCAGAACAAGGAGGCTCCACTGTTGGACTTTCACCTTCTTCAGGGAACTCAACGAGAACACTGTTTTCAGAGTTTCAGAGGTCCTTGTCTTGTTTGCTCTGTGCTGCCTGAGGAAAGTGTGATTGTTTGATTTTATTTTAAAACTGACCTTTGATTTTGCCAAATTCATCCTTTTTCTAGCACAAATCACACACACACACACACACACACACACACAATTCAAAGCAGAAATAGGGTTATGTCTATATCCTCCCAAATTATTTTAATTGTTTCCTTCTCAGTGGAAATTGGTGCAATTTATATCAACAGGTTATTATTGTCTTCCATCCAATTCAGAATTGGTTTACTAAATGCCTGCTGCTGTGGACTAAATATTCATGTCCCCAGAAAATTCATTTGTCAAAGCCATAATTCCCAAGTGACGGCTCTTGGAGTTGGGCTTTTCACAGGTAATTAGGTCATGGGAGTAAAGTCATCATGAATGGTACTAGTTTTCTTGTAAAAGGAGACACATGAGAGATGCTCTGTCTCCATATGAAGATTCAGCAAGAGTCACTCAAAGAACAACTGGCTTGGTGTTATCAAAAAATATGAATCCAAGAAGTTATCTAATGCAAAAAGGCATAGAAGATGTTAAACTAAAAAATAACATAAACAAATAATAAATACTACACTTTGAGACTCAACTGCAATTAAGAAAGCTACAACATAAATCTGGATAAGAATAATAGGATCACAAACATCCTTTAGATCAGCATCTGTTTCATGAGAAAAAGAGCAATGACCTGGAACTTGTAGTTTCAAAAGTACAATAAAATATTGGACCATTTTGAAATGAGGATGAAGAATAGAAGGAACTGTATGCGTGAGTTGATTACTCTGCCATAGTGAGGTCAACATAACTAGACTTCAGGCCTGGCAGAGAAGGGACATGAAAATGCTCAGGTATCCACTTTTCTTGTTTTTGGTTACTTTTTGTGTTTTTAAAGTTATAATGATTAAATGTACGTATTGGTTGGAAAAATAAGTATGAAAATCTATTAGAAATTAAGGTTATTACACGGTTTGATTCAAGTGGGTTATGAACTCCCACTTTTACCCCGTATACAGATTGCTGAATCACATGAGTGTAATATGATGTATTAAGAACTATGTAATGTTTTGAACGACCAATAAAAAAAACCAGAAACAGTAAAAAAAAAAAAAAAAAAAGAAATTAAGGTTATGATGAATCATCTAAAACTTGAGAACCTATCCAATGTTAGAAAGAAGTCTTGAAAGCAAACTAATCCTTGAACAATGTTTGATCAAAGAACTATGTAAAAAGAAAAATGGCTTAAATATAAATACAAAAGATCACATAGATTTTTTATACGTTATAGAAAATTGAAGGTCAGAGGAAAAGGAACAGCACGCTACAGCTGGGTGATGCACTATGGCAGGGGTGGGTAAGAGTGATAAGAACCTGGTGAGGCTGCCTTGCTAAAGGCTTGCAAGCCTATGTCAAAAGCTTAGCTCCTGCTTGTGAGAGGTTGACACACTTTCTTTTTGTTGTTGTTGTTGTGGTATTGGGGATTGAACCCAGGCTTTTTGTCTCAGAGGCAAACACTCTACCAACTAAGCTATATCTCTGGCCCTCTTCATACAGACTTTCCAGATTGTTCTAACCACTATTAATTCCTGTGTTCTTCATAAACCTGTACAGCCTAATTTATTCACTCTTTTCTCACTGTGGAGATTGAGAAATGTGCTTCACAGTGGACAGTGAGAAATGTGGACATCCATATGTGCTTCCTTTGTTCTGTCTCTTCTTTCAGTTTCATAAGCTCAGGGACCATGGCTTTGTTTTGTCTATGGATTTCTAAACACCCCAGACCTGTTCAAGAAAGGTTCAATAAATTCAACTAAAAGAGGTAAAAACAAAACTTGGAATGGAAGCGTGTTTTGACTGAAGACTAAACACAAAGCTCATCTGTCTGCTGTTTTGAGAGCAGGAGGCCTGGTTGGACAACCTACTGTGTGTACAGAGAACTGCGAGTTCCGGAGCAATATCCACCTAGTGAAGAGCAATGGGTAATCAAGAGCCTGAGATATGAATCCCCCATGTCCATCAGAGCCCTGTTTAAATCCAGGATTACTAATGTGTCCAAATTTCCAATGAAGGGTGATCACATTCAATTATTTAATATTCATTTCTTGTAGAAGGAAACACTAGATTGATAAAGACAGTCAGCTTTACAGGATGAAAGGTGTCTGAGCTGGAGAGCGCAGTCCATCCTTCACATCACCAATCTTTATCATCTCAGGCAAAGAGATAAGATGTAGAGATTTGCAGAATCTGCTAGTGATAATGTGGCTTTTCAAATCCCATTTTTCCTACCTAGATTACTGGTGCAACTTCTCTAATCTCACTTTTCTCTACATATGCAGTTCTATTTGTGTCCATTTTTGTACTTAAACATACTCTATATTCTAATATTTGATAAAAGTTGTGAATTCATGTTTTTCTGCAATGTTAAATCAATTGTACCTGTTCACTGTTTGAAAATTGACTGTTTCTGTTTGGTAAGACAATTATTGGCCAAGGGAAATTCATGAAAAAGGGTTGCCAGATTTGTTAGGTATGGGTAAGAGCCCAGTAATTTTAGATTGAAAGGAAAAAAATATAATAATTTCATGATAATTGTGTTCATGAACTGTTTTGGGGAATGACAAGTCTATTCTATTGTCATATTTCCATAATGAAAGACAACAAGGCTTCAGAGAGTTCAGAGGGGTTGCAAAAAATTAGAGCTCAGATCTCCAATTTCAGTGCAGTTACAATATTTTATTGTATTTGTTCTTTTTATATATTCATTACAGTTTCTAGGGGAAATAAGCCATACCCCTATTCTCCACAAAAAAAAACCCACAAAGGTCCAATGTTCTCTGATACACAGGTGCAGTGACACATTTGTATCTATGTTTCTGCTGCGATCATTTCCTCTGACGAACCTTGTCCATTTTATTAATGAAATTCCCTTTTACATAAGCATGCTTGGGACTTAACTTGAGAAAACCATGGCAATCTACCCCCTGGATGCAATATTTTTGAAAACAGAAAAATTCAAAGATCTTTGGAAATCAAGCTTCAAAGACACTTATTTAAGGGTGAGATGAATATTAACTTTTTTCAAGAACTTTATGTGAAAGAAAAGGAAAACATATTTTTGCCACAGCATGAGGTCCAGATCTGATAGTGTCAACTAAAGAGCTCACTATTGAAGGCTAAAAGTACTTATAATAAACTGAAATATATTTTATTAATTCCAAAATGTAACAGCACCCTAGCATTAAGCAGAGAAACAAACAAAAGCATTGTTCCTACAGCAGCAGATTTTTATCATGCTTGTTTAAAGAATAGGAGACTTACACTCAGATATCAGTAGCACAGTTGTTAGACAGTAGATATGAGAAAAAATGTAGTTTTTAGTTTAGCTGTCTCTTTTACTCATCTATTTTAAAAAATCACTTAAAAGTTACATTGTGTACATTTATTCTGAAAAGACTAAACAATATGATGCAAATTTAAAATCTATTTTAGATGGAAAGTATTGTAAAAGTATTGTGCATAAAATGCAATGTCTTGGCTGGGTTAGGCTGATTCTCAAAAGACCATTAAAGGCGATAGTTGAAAAAAGCCCTAGTTCATTTGCCTATGCTAACCAGATCCAGCAAGGTGGAAGGAAGGAAGGAAGGAAGGAAGGAAGGAAGGAAGGAAGGAAGGAAGGAAGGAAGGAAGGAAGGGAGGGAGGGAGGGAGGGAGGGAGGGAGGGAGGGAGGAAGGAAAGAAAGAAAGAGAGAGAGAAAGAAAGAAAGAATAAATAAATAAAACAGCATGAAAAATTCAAAAGCAAATAAAATTGGTGGTGGTGGTGGTGGAGCTTGCTTGTTTTTTGGCCAGGAATACATAAAAAATGTCTCAATGTATTATTTATAGTGTCAGAAATTCCAAAGAGGAACACTTGATTTAATTCAAAGTATAATTCCAGTTATGTGCACAAATAACTGAAGAACCTGAGATTGGAAACAACTCATGGGAATGTAAGTTTTCAGAAAGAGCAATTGGTTCCTTTATACAAAAATTGCTACAAAGGACAGAATCTGCAAAATGGGTAACCTAGGAGACAGGGAGGAAATTCTGAAGAGATCAAGGAGTCTAGTGTTCATTGATTGTGCACAGATGTATCACAAAGCTATCACACTACCACTCACACCCCAGCACTTGAAAAGGAGAATTTGCAAAGCAAGAAATGGAATCAGGCCTGTTTTCAAGTTCCTCCCTTCTGAAAGAGGTGAACAGGTAAAAGGTATGTTCCTCTAGATTGGAGAGAAAGGATCACCAAAGACCAGTGGTACATGGATGCTAAAGTTCTGACTGTACAAGTCATGAGGAAGGCGCCAATCATGAGAAGCATCACTTGGAGGCAAAGACACCTTGGAGGACCTGAGAAAAGTGAATGCTATGTGGAGTTAAGTACAGTTCTATACAATGAAAGTCCACAAAATACCTCTATCTCTGTAAAAGAAAAAAAGATTAGATGGCCCCGTCTAGAAGCTATTGATGCAACAGGCCTGGGGTTGGTAACCAGATACAAGACAGAACACACAGCAATATTTGAATTTTAAACAATATTTGTGTGGGGGAGCATAAATACATTCCAGGAAATATTTGAGATATTCTTAAACTAAAAAGATCATTTGTTCTTCATCCAAAATTCTAATTTGCATGGATGTTCTCAGATTTTATTTGATGCTCTGGTCACCCTAAGGAAGGGAAATGCCAACAGTGAAGCTTTACTGGGGACAAGTCATGAAACTCACTCTTTCAAGATAGTGATTGAGAATCTTTTAGGAAGTAAATGCACATGAGTTGGCTATAAAGACTATTTGATCTCGTCAGACAGTAGAAAGTACAAATGGAATTACATTAAGAATAATCATCCTGTTTCTATGCCTTCTGAACTTCCAGCTTGATGAAGAACATCCCTCCTTGGCTTGTGCCCCTTCCTGCCCACCACACTCTGGTTGGTACAGCTCAGACAGATGGCCACAAGAATCTCAGCCCCTGAGACACTTCTTTGCAACTAGTCACCAAAACAGTGTTGTGCCTTGCAGCTACCTGGGGCAGCTGCCCTTCCAATCCAGATCCATACACTGACATGTGGCCATCAGAGCAGCCCCATTTGTGCTCTCAGGATTCATACAGCAATGCACAGACTTCATGAAACTTTAATCCCTCAACCACCTCTCCCAGAACACCAGGCATGAGTTAGGGTGGAATGCTTTATAGAGACCCCTTGGCACCTCTGCAACCCTCTCATCTATGCACTTCCTTTTTGCTTTTTCACAGTTTGCCCAACTCTCTCTAAGCCTGCCTAAAAATCACTTCATCAAAACGGCACCATTAATTTTAGGAATAGCTCATTTTAAAGCTGAGAACATTTTTATAAACACAAGTAAATTTCAGGCAGTTTCTATCCAGTTGCTATTCTTTTGAATATTCAACAACAAAAGTCTGATATTGATTCACTTGCTGAATTTCTATGAGCTTCAGCTGAAGCGATAGTCCCTCAGGGGTCACAGCTGCCTAATAGTAGTTTCTGTAAATGGAAGGTGTCCTGGTCCCCTCGGTCTCTGTATACAGGAATTATTCCTTCCAGGTCATTCATTCACTCACCAAATGCTTAATGAGGACCTTTACATTCCACGAAAGCAAAGACACATGTAACACATAACATACTTAAAATTTTAAATAAAATTCTTCTCCCTCCCCACAATACTGACTTCTACCTCTGCCAAAGTTACTCAGCCATACTCTCTCCTTGTCTCAGAGGAGAAATAGAATATTTCAGGAGCTCCCAGGTAAGGAGTACTCTTCTACCCTTCAAGTTCCACAATCCATTCACCCTAGAGAACAGAGGGGTTCAGTTCTTTTCATGGTGTTTCAAGGATGGTAAAACAGGGAAGGGTTACAGAGCCTTCCTTCCCTCACTAGCTCGCATCCTTTGAAGATTTTCAATGTTAGGATGAAGAATAAGTAAAAGAAGAAAATTAAATGTATTTTGGACACTGGTAGATACCAATAGAGATGATCTGGCTCAAAGAAAATAAGTTAACAAATGACACTCTACAATGCACTCTGCTACTTTGCTTATAACTATCATAACCTTACCTTGTGTCATCTAAGTTTCAGAATTTTGAGAGAAGCAGAGGATTCCAGCAAGGGATGATGTCAGTACAAGAAGATTAAATCCTGTCCAAGAAAAAAACAGAATTTATGGTCCTTCTGCATGTAACTCGCTCCTGTCCTAGAATTCTTAAATATGATGTGACTAAAATGGAAAAATTTAAATGGGCAGGCTCCCTTATTTGACAACATATTCAGTTATTGGCCTTGTTTTTCTATTTATTGATATAATTTTATATTCTAGTGAAACATTTTGTAAGGACAACAGACAAAAAGTAACTTCTGTACCAAAGAATGATGGTCACTGTGAACATTTAGAAAATGTTGACACTGGAGGAAGAGTGGAGAGGTCAGGATATTTAAACAAAGGGGACAAACAGGGGAAGAAGAAAAATGTGCTGGCAAACTTTCAAATCTAAAATTCTATTATTTTGCAGCAAAATATCAAGACACATGGTGCCAATCAAATGTGAGCAACTGAAATTAAAATAGTCGATACAACGAAACTTCTGATCAACTGTAGATGGTAGGTATGATTTATGCACATACATAATCCTTATTATTAAATCTCTCATAATTACACTCCTAAAATAGAATGACACAGTGAACTTCTATTATTTGTGATCCTTCAAAACCTTCTCATTGTCTACAAGCTGTCTAGAAGTCAAGAGGTTTTCATATTCCCAGGGAATTTTTCTTTATAATTTTAATATCATTTTAAAAATTACCACAAGTTCTCCCTAGCAGCCATTTATTTGAAGCTATTCAAGTAATAAATGAGTGACATGTCATCGTTAACACAGGTTTTCAAACCCATCTTCTCAATGAGTGCTAAGTGAGTCAAATTGTTTATCCTCCTTTGAACTGGGATCACTGCTGTAGACTCTGTCCTCTGAATGAAAGAAGGGACACTCTAAATCCCTGTCCCTGGGGATCAAGGTATCTGAGCATAATGAGTTGCAGAGAGGGATTAGAAAATAAGTCGAAGAGGAATTGATCACAGCCAACTAGTACTCTCCCCATAGAGATGGCTTCTTGGATTTGGGTGGTGATGTGCCTCTGGCACACTATAGTGAAGATGTGTGCTCCTTCCTTGCTTGCCTCAGAGTCCCTCAGAAGCTCTTGGAAAATGTTGAGTGGATAACAGATAAAACTAAGACTCTTCAGTGAATGTTTCTATGTTCATTTTATAATAATTGTTTCCTGGTGTTTCTTTTGCTTTGCTTTACCTGTTTTAGTCAGCTTTTCATTACTGTGACCAAAAGATGTAACCAAAACTATTTTAGTGGAGGAAAACTTTTTTTGGGGACTTATAATTTCAGACGTCTCTGCCCATATACAGTTGATTCTATTCCTCAGGGCCCAGGTGAGGCAGAACATAATGGCTGAAGAGTTGCTGGAGAAAAGCAGTTCAGGACATCACACTAGGAAGTAGAGACAGCTCTGCTCAAGAAGGGAAAAAATACATATAAATCCCAAAGGCATGTCCCCTGGAAACCACCCTACCTACCTACAGTTAGCACCCAGTTAAACCCTATCATGGGGATTAATGCACTGATTGGTATAAGGCTGTCATAACCCAAACATTTCACCTCTAAACTTACTTCTGTTGTTTCACATGAGCTTTGGGAGACAGCAAACTATATTTAAACTATAGCACTACATAGGTATATTCTAAGGTTTATTTCACACCATCTTGACATTTACTCTGCATTTGTGCCATATCTACGCAGTTCTCGAATTTTCTATACACCTGAGCTCACTGGATGTACAGACATGTTGTATGAGATAAAGAATTGCTAAGGAATGAGGTAGAATTAAAGGAAGGATACAATTATTTTCTCACCACTTAATTTCAAAAGCCAGTGCTGGCAGATTCTATCTACCAGTACAGGTTCCCGACCATCTCTAATGAAATCTGTTCTACTAGACACCAATGCAGTAACTCTAGGAACAATTTTTTAAATTAGTTCTGATCTTCCAGAGATCAAGCAAGAAGTTAAATTGGTGCCTAGATATTTAATTCATGTGGTGACTACAACAGTGTTTACAAATCCACATAGATATCCTATTAGGAACTTTGCAAGTAAGAGAAGCTTTCTGAGGAAGATACCCATGGAAGACAAAGCAATCGACTGTGTCCTGTCAGGGGACTATAAGGGCTTAAACACATTATGAAAATATTGAATTAATTATGACTATGTATAGTCAGCAAGTTACGCTAAGTTTTGTAAAACATTTTATGATTAAAATTACAAGGTATACATTTACTTATAGATGGAAAGATACATTTCAAGATATAAGGTTATAAAGATAATGACAGAAAGAATTCAGTGCGATTTTTTGGACATACTAAACTTGGACTCAAAAGAAATGAAAATTCTATTCAAATAGAGAAATGAAGTGTTTTGCAATTTTTCTATTTCTAGTTGAATCTCCTTTATCTGCTAGCTATACAATTAAACAACCACTGGAAACAACCACTTTGTTTCTCACATAAACATTTGTGCAGAGTTAAAATTAGGATTGCTTAAGTATGCTCAAAAAGTTTACAGAAATTGGAGGGAAATGTGGCAGTAAGAAATCCCCCATAATTTCTGACAAAAAGCTCATTTTACATATAAAGACAATACAAAATTCAGATTTAATATATAGTAAAGTTCTCAAGTACACCAATGGAATTTGATACTATTTATAATAATTATTTTACACATCCAAAAATATCACTTCATTTTCTAGGAAAAGTTTCATTTTTTCCCATCTAGAACCAGACTAGTTTTACAACTATAAAAAAATTAGAAAATTAAAACAAAGAAATATATATGTGCATGTAGCATGTGTGTGTGTGTTTGTGTGTCTGTATACATGTGCATAAATGTAGATATATAAATTATTTTCAGGCATGCAACATGCAAATGTTGTTTATCTTTTAGTGAATGGTAAATCCTATGCTCAAACGTGTTCTTTCTCTGGTGACAAATTTCTGTTCACTGTGAACTGAACTGGCATCCTGCAAAGTGGAGAAGTCAAGAATCAGCATTTGGGGCAGATACAGCAGCTATATCCTGAAATGAAGGTCAGTGCATAAAATAAGAATCCAAAAAAGTCTAAATTGGCAAGTATAACAAATGCTTGGCTAAGGACTAGACTGTGCATATGCACAATCAGGCTATGCAGGCCTCTGAAGAGGATGCTATGCAATTGAAAATGGAGCATAGCGGTTGAGAAGCAGTGGGGAAACTGGAGTTCTGACACATAACTAAGGGCCTGAACATCCGATAGAGACTCCAGCAAGACCAGGCTGTAGGAGTTACATCCTCAGAATGGAGTAAGACTTCTATAGACTGACCCTAGCACATTCTGAAACCAGAGCTTGATAAAACCTACATAGGAGAGAGAGATTGATTTTTGCTAATTTAGTAAGGTTTGAAATACACATTGGCCTTTCCCCAGACATAAAAGGCAGAAAATCAAACCTATCTATGTTGAAGACAATCAGCCAGTAATTGAACTGCTCACTAAAATAAAAATCAACACTCTTAGAGGATGGTAATAGAAACTTCATAATTCACAGTCAAAGATGCCAAATAAAAAATTTTTTAAATTGCTGGTCACTCCAAGAAAGAAGAAATTGACTCATCATAAAAAAAAAATTAAGTCAATAGAAACCAATTTGGCCATGGCACAAATGTGAGATTTATGAAATTGTATCTATTATAAAACATTCAAATAATTACAGAAATTATGTTTAAAGAAAATGGGTAAAATGATTTAGTAGACCTTACAAAGAGAAAAATTGGAAAGTATAAAATACACTAAAAGGACATTCTTGATCTGAAATTATAACTGAAATAAAGTTTAACTTAATGGCCAAATTACTATTAGATTATAATTTATAGTATATAATAAATATACATGAGTCAATGCTGACCTAAATAAATGACTTAATAAATAAATTAATGGGAAAGAAGATATAAACTTCCTCCATAATTCATGTAGAATTATAGGAGCATAAATATCTATTCCTGTGGTTTGAGGAGCACATAGTAACTTATTTCCACAAAGACTATATGAGAAGATGGCACAAAAGTACTTTCACTGTGGAGAAATCCACCATACTCCTCCTGGTGATGAAGGCCAACAATGACACTCATTAATCACAATGACAGCCTGCCATGATAATGACTGTCACTTCTGTGGTCTTCCTAAGAGAAACACATAATATACAATATAATTATGAAAAAGACCACAGATAAATATGAACTGGAAGACAGTTTACAAAGCAACTCAACAGTGCCGCTCAAAAATGTCAAAGTAATTAAAGACAAAGAAATATGAGACACTGGTATAACCAAGAGAAGCCAAGAAAGACATGGTCACGAACAGCACACACAATATCCTGGATGGGTCCTAGAACAAAGTAACATACAGATCATTAGGTAAAAAATAAGGTTATCTTAAAGATGGGATTTAGGTAATACCAATGAATTGGTATCGGTTCACTCTAACAAATGGGTTACACTAATGTAAGGTGTTCACAATAGGAAAAATTGTGTGCAGAAAATATAGGAATCTTCTATACTACTTTGAAATTATCTTTTATAAATTCAAAACTATCTTAAAATGAAGTGTGTGCATGGATAAAGAAATAGTGTGCATATTGAAAACACACACACACACATACACCCCAATACTATTCAGCCTACAAAAGAAGACTCTGCCATTTATAACAACATAGACGAACCTAAAGGACATCATGTTAAGTGAAATAAACTAGGCATACAAAATACTGCCCAATCACTAAAGAATGAAGAATCTTTAAATATAATTAAATATGAAGAAACAAAGAGTAAATGCTGATTACAGGGGTTTAGGAATGGGAGGAAAGGGGGAAAGTGGGCCAAGTGTACAAATTAGCAGTTATGGAGGATAAATAAGTCTAGAGGTCCAATGTATGCAGGAGGACTGTAATTAATAATGTTCTATTGTATATTGACAAGGGAGTAGATTTTCAGTGCTCTTAAACAATATAAGATATAAAAGTAGGTTAGCAATATATGTTAAATTGTTTTAAATTGCTTACCTATAATAATCTTTTCACCATATATATTGAAATTATAGGAGTATATATATATATATCCATATAGATAAACATCATGCTAACTTAATACATATTTTAAATTCATACATATAATTTTAAAAAAATAAATTTTAAGAGATGGAATGAATTATGCTTAGCACAGACTTTTAGTTGGAAAGACAGTCAATTATGCTGATAACAGATTGATATATTATCCAGTCTGAAGAACAGAGAGAAAAATAGTCTAAGAAAAATATGGCTCCAAGCATATGTGCTTGTAAAAGACAAGAAAGCGAGATTGCTGAAAAATAAAGTGTTCACAAAGCATTAGCCAAACGTGCATTTACTAAGCATTTGTGTGTTGTATAATACAGAATATTAGTGTCCTTTCGTATTAAAGAAGACTTGTGAATCACACAGTAGGGTGCTGATTACCATGGTGCAGATGACAGGTAGTCATCCAGGTATTGGATTAATTATGTGACATGGAACATCAGTGTAAAATTAAATCTTTCCATGTATTTAAAACTCCTGCTAGTTATATGATAAAAGTAGAGCAGAAAGATAAGAAAATATTTTAAAAGCAGATATGAAAAAAAAAAATACTAGGTTATAGGTCTCATAATGAAATAGTGAAGAATTATCAGGGAGGTGATGAGAACCTGATCACAATTTTACATTAAAGCCTTTAACTGAGAACCAAGAAACAATGGTTTTGTGCAGTACTAAGATTATCTCCAGGGGCTGGGGATGTGGCTCAAGCGGTAGCACGCTTGCCTGGCATGCGTGCAGCCTGGGTTCCATCCTCAGCACCACATACAAACAAAGATGTTGTGTCTGCCAAAAAACTTAAAAAAAAAAATATATATATATATATATTAAAATTCTCTCTCTCTCTCCCTCTCTCACTCTATCTTTAAAAAAAAAAAAGATTATCTCCAGAGAAGTGATCTAAACTCGTTTTTCCTATATATACAAAAACAGTTCATTAAAATGATTCAAACTTTCCCTGTTTTCAACTTTTTTATTACATTCATCTATTTGCCACATACAGTTGTCACAGCAACTTAAGAATTCAGTTTTTCGATGAGACCAGCTTGAAGTTTATATTTTCCAGTATTCAAAGAATGCCCATAATACTCTTAAGTGCTTCGCAGAGGCAACAGCACCCGATTCCAGGTAGGAATTGCTCATTATTTTGATGGATTTGCAAGGAAGGGAAGGCACCAGTCAGAAACCTCCTGGTGGTGTATTATCTTTCTTCTTCCCTACCAAGTGTATGACTTGGGTTGAAGAGTTGCTTTTACTATATTTCTCTGCTATTGTGAAACCATAAATTGGAGCAGCCTCTGTGCATATTTAAACCTTTTATAATTGTTAATTTTTCATAAGGTCTTCATTATTCATTTTTACAAGAGTGGTTGTAAGTACATAACTTCTGGCACTGATTTTGAAATCTGATACATTTGTATTATCAAAGAAAATGTGAAATCTATGGTTCATCATGTTATTTAATATTGATTCACCCAGAAAAGATTCAATCATTCTGGGAAACAGGCTGAAATCCAATCTCTTTTCCATTTGCAATAACCAAATTCAATTCTCTACATCTCTCTTTTAAAAGAAATTTAATTTTCAATGAAGCTGAAAATCTTGTAGCTTGACACTTGGATAAAGTCCCCAGTGGGCTAAAGAGGATGACTCAATATTAATTTCCACTGAGCTGAACAAAATGTGAATATTTCATCAGAAATCAAACTTATTTTCAATTCATTCATTGACAGAATAGAAAGATGTATTTCTGATTTTAGGCATCTCATACTTAGAAAATTGATAACAATACCAACAAATTATATAATATTTATCACACAAGGATAAAGTTATTTGTAATATAGTTTTTACATAGAAAACCTTATTACTATGAATTAGAAAGGTACATCCTAAAAATATTTAATTTTTTTTAACTTAGTTGTGAACAATCCATTTGGAGCCTACAATATCTTTGCTCTAAAACAAAAAAAAAATAATGTTTATGATTAAAGTAAAAAATAATTGACTTTACATTTTTAAAATCTAAGATTTATTAATAAAATAATATTTAGCACAATCACTATAAAATTAAAAAAATTAGCTTTGATATTACATTGTAATATTACTTCTGATCTTGACCAGAAAATTTTGTTAATCAATTATATAATGTCTTTGAACATTAGTTGTTGTTTTTTTTTCCAGGAAATGGGAAGTTTGTATTAAAGAAGTCTTCCTATGTTAAATGAAACCTATACATGTGTATATGGTATTTATTTTTGTTCATCTGCATAAATTACATTGTTGGCTCAATTGTTATGGTTTATAATATTTTGTTCTAATCTTTTCTGTTTTCCATTTCTTAATGATTTACATTTAGAAATGGAAAACAGAAAAGATAATTTAATTAATATAATAATTTAATTAATATAATATTATATCATTTTGGGGTATCCAAAGCCCCAATATTGATAGCTTTTGAATGATAACACCTGAAAGAGATTCTTCCACACAATTAAAATAATGGCTTATTTTAATTTAGAGACTTATAGTTCACAGTTCATTTTGATATAGTATAATATTTAAGGCCTCCAATTACTCTGTAGTATTAACATCCTTGGGTGAAATATCCTCATTTCATCTATTAAAAACAACTACATGTTTAGAGAGTACACTCATTTGACCATAGGTATAGAACAGAAAATGATGACATCTAATAAAAGGGACTGTATATTTTCAGCTTAACCTGAAAGTAGTTTTGAAAGGCAATAGGCAAATATGTCAGCCTCAACCAAGACACTCCTTTGACTAAGTCCTGGTGTGTTAGATTTTTCAATGATATAACAAAATGCCTGGGAAAAATAACTTAAAAGAGGTAATATGTATTTAGGCTAATGGTTTCAGAGGTTTCAGTTCAGGGACATTTCCTATCACTTCCAGTCTTCAGCAAGGTGGAACATCAGGACAGGGAGTATGTGGTCTAGCAGAGCTGCTCCCCCTGGGGTGGCTGGGAAGGAGAGAGAGAGAGAGAGAGAGAGAGAGAGAGAGAGAGAGAGAGAGAGAGAGAGACAGACAGACTGGGACAACATATCCTCTTTCAAGGCATGCCTTACTGACCTACTTCTTCCAGCTAGGACTTGTGGACTAGTACTTATGGTCTAGTACTACTACTTCTCCCAGTAGTCCATTCAATTATGAACCCATTAACAAATTTATCCCTTGAGGAGATCCGAGCCCTCCTGATCAAGTCTCTTCCCCAAAGCTCTCTGAACATTCCTGCGTTTAAAACCCAGCCTCTAGCACATGAGATTTGAGGGGAGTGGGATTCCAGACCCACACTACAGCCCTTGGACAATGAACTGTGACCATAATTGGTGTCAATAGCTCCTGGATCATGTTGCTCAGAGAAATATGAATGTAGCAGCTCTTTTCTTTGTCTTTTCCTGCATGTTGATGATTGGTTACCACACACTGTACTGCCAGGACTTGTGGCCCAGAAATTCTACATCAGCAGGTTTATGTGTTTAGCTCTGCAGAGGGTTACAACACACATATTCACATCCTTATCCTTCAAACCTCTGAACTGGGATTGGTTGGATAAGCACCTTTGCAGATGTGTTTAAGAATCTAGGAAGAAGGTCACACTGGCTTACTCAGTTGATCCTAAATTGTATGACAAAGACCCTTAGAAGAGACACATAGAGGAGAGATAGAGAGAGATGAGGAAACACTATGAGGAGAAGGAGGCAGAGCCTGGGCCATGAAGCCACCACCAAGGAGTTCCTGGAGCCTTGAGCAGCTGGCAGAAGCAAAGAAGGAGCCCCCAAGTCTTCAGATGGACTGGATGTTGATATTAGGTGGATAAACAGGATAAACTATGTACTATATTTGCTACTCTAGAAGAAGAGATTAAAGGGGAAAAGTTAAAGAAAATATTTGGATTTTTAAAAAAAATCCAATAATGATTATATTCTGTAGAAAACAGGAATATTGAAGGTTTTGTATCTTTATAACATTTTAAAGCTTAATGCCTTTTCATTTCACATCAAGCTGAAAGTGAACACTCATGTGGCATTGTCTTTTACTTATAATTCTCATTTTTCATAAACACAGTTTGTCTAACTATACTTACTTAGTCTCTTCATTTATTCTTTAAAATCATAACCATCTGAAATATGTTTGAGAGAGTTATAACAGAAGACAAAGATAATATTAAAATATAATATTAGAAGGTGAGTATGGAGATAATTATATTAAGAATCTTACTACCAAACTCCTAAAAGAATTTATATTTTACATCTGTGCCTACAGGAAATACAACATGATAGATATACATTTTATAGCTATGAAATGTAACAGTAGGGCCCTCCCAATCCTGGCTATGAGGAAATGACTGGAACAGAGGATATTCTCCTACCACTTCATCAGAAATAGCCTTAAACCCTTAAATTACTCAAACATCCTGCATCAGAACAACTGCTAATCACATTAGGCTATCCTCATGAGTTATAATATGGCATAACGTTCAACATATGAATGAGCATCATGGAACATCATGATGAGCAAAACAGTACCCTCAGAAGAGTACATGCATTTTGGTATCCATTTACGTGCAGTTCAAGAACAGGTGAAGCTCCTTAACTGCAGTTGTCCACGAGAGTGAGGGTTGACTGGAGTTTTCTGAGAAAGGTGGACAAGTGTTGTGCTCTCACTGAGTTGCCGATTACATGGTCATATAATTTGGCCATACTCAAAATCTGCACAATTAAAACATAGGTATTTCATTGTATGTAAATTTTTCCCTAATTTACATTAGGAAAATAAAATATTAATATTAACAAACTCTCCTAGCTGTTTCTAAATGTCAGAGGCTCTGGTGAAGAAGTAGAAGCACCTTCCCAGAAGACTGCAGCTTGTAGTGGACTTTGATGCAGAGGCTCTGCTCAGAGATTCTAGATGAATGAAAGTTTAGCATATCTCACTTATGAATCAGCTTTTCTTGGAAAGGAAACAACTTAGTAGAAGATTTTCCTGGTGAGCCTATGAAGCATTCTTGGAAGCAGATATGTAGGTACTAAGTTGATTCTTTGTTAATAAGATAGGAAGACACAGATTTGTAATCATTCCCTGAATAGCCTTTTAGCTCTGCATGAAGTGGGCTGGGCACAAAATTTCTCAAAGAATAAGCCTTCAAACTGCTTTTTGCCAAAATCTTTATTGTTTTATATTCTGATTATTCTTATATTGGGCTTTTGCCCCCTCTAGAGATGCAAAAAGGAAAAATGCCTTTGATGCTGGATAGCTCTAAGACTAAAGTCTACCTTCCCTCTATACCAACTGTAAAACCCCGGAAAAATCACTCAGCCATTTCAAGCCTCAGTTACCTAGTGTCTAGGTAAATATAAAACTCGATCTTATTATGTAATTGTGTATTGTTAGTAATGAGATCATGTGTATGAAGCATCAAAATGATAATATTTCCAGTTTTTGAGTGTAAGATGTATGCATTTTCAAATTGTCTCAGCTGTAATGTTAATAAAATATTAATATTAACAAACTCTCATGTAATTTTAAATTTCCTGTTATCTAAATTTGAAACTATTTAAAGATAAATATAATAAATATAAATATATTAACATTTTTGCAACCTTACACAAAAGACCATTTCAATGTGTAATAGATATAAAATTATTAATGAGATATTATACATACATTCTTTTTTTTTTAACCAGGTCTTTGGAATAAGCTGTTTATATTACATTTACAGCATGGCTCACGAGGTTAATGTAATGAATGGCATAAATTTGTGTAGTTCAACATATAGAAATCACATAAGAAATATTTCAAATAAATAATGAATCAAGTTTCAGGTAAATTAGTCAGGTCAAGTAATATTAGCCAGTACTTTATTATGAAGAAAATGGTACAAAATTATAGGAATGGAACCATCTAGAGTGTTTAATTATTGATAATGTATAAGGACTTTATTAGTTTGAGTGTGATATTATTTAAAATGTACTTCAATATAGACATTATAATTTATGTGTAAATAGACTAAAATGTCATCTATTGGAAGAATTGAGTGAACTAATCAAGTGATTTTCCTAAACTTCACTTTATAACTGCAAAGTAACTGAAGGAAAGTACATCTATCAGAATCTACAAAATTGCCCTTCCCAGCTCTCTACAAGCCCAGATCAAATGCAGGATGAATATTAAAACATCCTCATAGAGTATGTATTTTCCCCAAGGAGAAAAACACAGCATAAAATTTCTTCAAATTTTTGAAAAATTGTTTTATCTTCTTGTGGATCTGCTAATAAATTAATTAAAACATAAATACAACTAAGATACATGTTATAATTATCTCTGGATGATTTTATGAGAGTAATTGAAAGTCTAAATTAATCAACTCTAAATCAGCTAGAACTAATAAAAGGTCTCTGCCAGTTAGCCTGGAGGGAATAAAAATCTAAAGTAAACATATCTGCTATATACCATTACTGACTTAGAAAATATTAAAAATGTTTTATTAATAAAATTTAGTGGCAAAATATAAATAGCTAGGGCTAGCTTTATGGTATCTTCATGAATAAAACCAAGATATTTATTCCAAAATATTAAATACAAATTTACTAAGGAAATACTCACAATGTGCTCTTAGGGCCTAAATATTCCAGATATTTTAATTATGGTAAAACTATTTTATATGTTGAGTTTACTTAATAATTATCTTAAAAATAACAGAACATTTCAAAGCTTCTCATGAAAATAGTGAAGAATATTTGAAAAAAAATTTAAAGGCAGAAATTAACCTATTATATATTAAATAATATTATAAAGCTATAATAAGAAGTGTTATATTTGTACAGAATGCCTGGAGGCTTCATGAAATTCATGGTACAATGTATATCCAGAATATTTAAATAAAGATGATATTACTTCTCCCTTGGTTCCATAATCTTGTGTTCCCTCCAAATTCCTGTATTGAAATCCACACCCCACAAGTGACAAGTTCAGGAAGGTGGAGCCCATCTGAAGCTAGTTGGGCTAGGGCACTGGCTTACCCTGTTCACCAGGTGAGGCACCAAGAGGGTGTCATCTGCGACTCGGGAAACAGGTCTCCCTCCAACACCAAATCTGCAGGTAATTTGATTTTGGACTTCTCTGTCTCCAGAATAACCATTATTTTGTTGTTTATACCTTACTGAGTTTATGATACTTTGGTTTACCAGCCCCAATGAACAAGGACAGCAAGAAACTAAAAAAAAAAAAATATTTTATTGGCAAAGCTAGGTATGTAATGATGTTTTTAAAACTATTTTCATCTCAGTCCATTCTTCAAATAAGCATTAGGTCAAGGCTCAATATGTAAAGTAAAGACAGGAATGGAAGACAAGGATACCTGCTAATGGCTGTTCCCCCTCTTTCCCTGTCAGTTCTCAAGCTCCTCAAAACACCCGAGTGTCAGAAAAACACAGTAATATATTTTCTGGGCTAACAGTGGGAGAAAATTTCATCTGTCAATTGCCCAGGACCATGGCACAGCAGATGTGCTTATTCTCTTGTGTGTACCTGAATTTTGCAGAGAAAAGCACATTTCAGAGAATGAGAATTACACCTATATATCTAGTTTGCTAAATTTAAATAAAACATAATCATGGGGTTTTTCCATGGCTCAGAATTTCATCAGGTATACTTTTTTTTACATTTTTCCAATTAACATTGGATTTATTTACTTTTTAATTCTGTTAATCAGATGAAATGTATTAATTCTCTATATACTGTTTGTAACTTTTGTATTAAATTCCACTGACTGTTGGCTATACATAGCTTTTCACAAAATTCCATTTGCTCAAATTTATCTAATGAGTTTTGTACCTATATCTGTGAGAGAAACTGGTCTGTCATTTTCAATTATATTACTTTCTCCATTACATGTTTTTATAAAGATTATTTCTCCCCATAAAATGAGTTGGAAAAGGTTAATTATATTATTTCTTTCTCCTACAGTGTTTGTTGAGCATTGCTGATTTTTCCTTAAATGTGTGCGAAAAAAAAAAAAAAAGCATCGATGAAACTTATTGGGTTTAGTTTTTTTTTTTTCGCTTTTTGTGTAAAATTTTGTAATGACATTTTTTAAAAACTTAATACATACCAGAATATTCATATTTCCTCTTTCTGCTTCTAAAAACTTCAAAAAATGGTATTTTACTTATTTTTTTAATAGAGTTCAAATGTTTTTGTACAGTTGTTCATGATTTATTAATATTATTCTAATGTTTATGAAAGCTCAATGATTTTTCCATCTGCATTTCTGTTTCTAATAATTTTTTTTGTTTATATCTTTTTAAAATTATTCTTGCTGGGAAATGAAGAAAAATATTTTTCCTTTATTGAATTTATTTATAATTCCATCAATTTATGTTTTATACATATTGTATCATTCTAAGATAAAATACCATGCATTTTTATTCTATTATTCTTTGATGGGGCTTTAAAGCACCATTTTTTTCTGGAATTCTTTTTTTTAATAAATGCCTTATATACTAAACATTTCTCTCTAAATACTGTATTTTCTACATCTTATAAGGTTTTAAATGCCATATAGGCCATAGCTTCATTATATTTTAGTTCAAATAATTTTTCAATTTTAATTATAACATTATATTTTATTTAATTTTTACCTAGAAGCCTCTTATGCAAATTCCAGACTTTGTTCTGAGTGAGGGGCCCATGCTTGTCCTGTAATCCTGACAGCTTCTAAGGCTGAGTCTGAAGGCTGACATATGAGGCTTACACTTTGGAGGCCAGCCTTAGCAATTTAGAATGACCTTCAGAAACTCAGTGAGACTCAGTCTCAAAATAAAAAATAAAAAAGACTGATGATTGAGCTCAGTGGTAAAGCACCACAGGTTTCAATCCCCACTATAGAAAAAAGAAAAAAAATCTAGATTTTAGGAATTTTCTAGCTACTTTTGAGTTATTAAATTCTATTTCAATCCCCTTATGATCAGAGAAATATATACTCTTAGTATTTAAATTATTTGAAATTCATTGCAGCTTCCTTTATAGAAATGTCAATTCAGTACATTTTAAAAATCATATAATCTCTGCATAGGGATAGCTATACTTCATCCTTTAAAATCTGAATGCTTTTTGAAATTTTTCCTGATTAATGTTCTTGTTAGAATTCCTAACGCTATTTTGAATGAATGTGATAAGATCAGCTGTCCCTTTCTTCTTTCTGATCTCAGGAATAAAGCATTGTGTTATATTATGAAGTACAATGCTAGGTAGTATTGTTTATAGATATTTTTATGAAGCTGAAAAAGTTCCTTCCTATTCCTAGTTTACTGCTTTTTCATGATGATGTAAAATTTTCTCAAATCTTCATTGAGATGCTTATGTTGTGTCTGTATTTATCCCATTATAATATTATCTTATATTTATTGTTTTCCAGGGGCTACACAAGCTGGTGTTCCTACAGTCATGGTGTTCAATTCTTCTTACATATTGTAAAGCTTAGTCTAAATGAATCTCTCAGCCTTGGCCAAGAGACATTGCATGTTTGCTAGGAAAATCCTTCACTCCTCCAGAAGTTCCCAAATCCACCTTAGCCTTCGCTTCTTGCTTGCAACGGCCTCAAGATCAAGCAGAAACCAGAGATCAGGGCTTCCAGGTTCTCTCCTGTATGTGCGAATGTACACTGCCTCCTAAACAATCAGGAATTTGTCACAGTCTTTCAAAGCTTCTAGACATCTCATTCCCCAGATGTTCCTTTTATGTTTTTGAGTTCACCTCTTATTTGCTTTAATTAAAGTTGACACTTCAGGCAACCTTGGCATTAACCAATCACTGCAGTTTGTTTTTGATAAATACCTTAGAAATGATGGTATTGGTACTACATGAGCTCAGTCTGGTTAAATAAAGACCAGCCCTGAGAATAAGTTTTATCTAAGGACCTGACAGGCACATCAGATAGGAACAGTTTTCTCTTAATGGGGCTTTTGAGGAGCTGTGTGTGTTAGGTTTAGTTCTTCCTGAGTTTCATTTTTTAAAAATTATTATTATTATTACATTTAATCTTTAGTTCCTACAATATAATGCTTCAAAATGTGTCAAGCATCTTGTATTGAAAAATGTGATAAAATTGTGTCATTGTTTTGGGGGATTGCTTATCCTCTGATTTTATGCCACCAACAGACATAAAAGTCAAAATCTATTATGGTTTCATTTTTTTAGATTGGACATGACAGCCTCCATTTGCGTTCAGAATCAGTGCCCTTTTAGTTTGTACTTTGTTTGTTTAATTTTTTACTTTTGGATATCTGAAATAGATTCTTAGCAAAGTTTTAATCATTTTTTATTGCACATGGGAGAATTTTAACGAGCAACAGAGATACAAAAATCAAAGAAAAAAAACAATATATACCCAAAGGAAATTCAGAAATATGACTCTGATATTTGGGATTGCTTATTATACCACATATTCCACAGGAGGCAATTGAGTGAGAAGTTGGATGTATGTTGACAGATATATAGGTCTGTGTTGAGAAGATGGGGTCCAAATCAGCAGTGCTTTCTACTTGAAATATTACCACTGACTTGACCCAAGACCTTTGCAGCCTGCAAAGAACTGCAAAGAACAAAGTATTGTCTTGCAATTTCCTTTTCAAATGTTGGAAAGCTTATGTAACTAAATGTGCCCAATGGGTTCATTCCAAGTAGTGCCACAGATAATTGAGAAGAATAAGACATTTATCATCTACAGATTGTATCTTGAACAAATGTATATTTGGAGAGGTAATAAACAGAACCTGGCAGATTGGAAACATGGAAATCTTTTGCCATTTTTTCTGCAAAGGATGAAATCATTTCATCTCTCTTAGCCTTTTTATTTGGTTGATGTTCCAAGTGTAATACCATGTTAACTGCACCATCATCAGCAGAAGTTTTGAGTTCATGTTTTATGTGAAACTACATGCTTTTTCTGGAACCACACAGGTTGCTCTTTCCACTTCAGAGGATTCTTTGAATAGACTCAGGAAACAACATATAAGAACTTTGTTTTCTTTTACTCCTCTAAAGATAGTGGTATTTGGGCAGGGAGCAGACATTAGTTTCAAATATAACTATACTAGGAAATTATTTGCTTTGATTATATGGTAATTGACTTAGGTTTGCAATTTGTGAATATCTCATGAAAAATGAAAAAGCATTTAAGAAAATTTTTGTAACATAGTTAAAATCCTACTGAGAATCAAGGCCAACAGTGATGAATATAATAGAGGAGAAAGGCCCACAATTATACAAGAGCTAAGGCAATTAGAATTAGAAATTGGTTTATGTTAAGTGTCTAGAAATCTAAAATATTAATTTGGAAGGAAACAGTGGAACATTTTTATAAAAAACTTTCTGAATGTTCCCCATAAATGAAATAGATAACAAATATCATTCTTAATGCTATCAAACTTAAAAAGTCATTGAATTGAGTGTCTTAAAATATGTTCTACTGATTAAATTGATGTTTTTCTAAGATAAAAAAGGAAATATTACTGAAACTAGGGCACTGTCTTATTCCAAAATCTTATAAGTCTTCTGTAAAGGAAGTTGGGTATGGCTATTATACAATGATAGGACTGGAGTGTGGAGGTAACTCTCCCTAGACCCTCTTGCTGAGCTGCTCACAGAACTCCCTGTAATGATGAATATCCTTCCTTGGATAGTTACATACTATAAACTCCCAGCAGTGAACTCAGGGCATCCTTCTTCAGCTAGTGACTCCCACTGTGAACAGAAATCTTTCCACTGCTGAATTTCAGTATTTTCATCACTGAAGAAAAGCAGTGATGGATCTTGGATTCAAGGAAAATAGTTATGACTAGCAAATATCTAATTGCCATTGCTTTGTTTTTTATTGATTTGATCATACTGGAAATATTTTAATTTTTACAAAGCAGAATTCAAAAAGATGACTTAAAAGCTGGTGTTTCAGGCTTGATGAGGACTTTTTGTCTATCTCAGGAAGAACTTTGAAAGAAGTAAAAATCTTCCAGTGTGATGAATTGGTAAGACAGATTTTCATGTCATTCAGGGCTAAGCTAGGACCACAAGTCAGGTTCCCCTAATCCCCCAAGCTGGTAAGAAGATCTTCCATCCTGGGGAGAACTGGGTGGCAGTTGGGGCTTCAAGACTCAGACTGGGATCACTTCATCACTTCTCCCTGTGCCTCCCCAGGGCTCCATGTCATATTTAAGCAGACCATGCTCCCTACTTGTAACTGAGGGCCACCGACATTGAGAGCAGCCTTCACTCTAAGCCATTAAGAAATGATGAGGCACAGTTAATAGGCCATAATTTGATATTTCGGTATTCTGTTCCCAAGGGTTCCCTCCTAAGTTGTTACCTAGGAAGAAACATGAAATTGCACATAAGACTGTGTATTTCATAGAAACAAAAGAATGTGCTCTTTTTTCCCTGTACCTCCCTGTAATTTAAGGCAGTCTATCTTCCTAGCTAGAAATGAGGTTGCTACTCACAGATCAGAGATGTTGCCTTCACTGGCTTGTACCATTGGGATGTGGACATGTGTACAGGGCTGGCTGCAGAATTTGTGTATCCTGGTGCAAAATAAACATGTGGGACCTCTTGTTAAAAATCTAAGGAATTTCAAATCTTCAGCAGATGATAATTAACCAAAGGTGGGGAATTTCTGAGTAGATTGCTGGGTAGCTGCAGAGATGGCATGTCTGCAGAGCCAGATCTGCACAGGCAGGATGCTCTGAGGATCAGAAGGTCAAGGCCTCCAAGCAGACTCTTGACTTTGCCTGGCCTCTGCAGACAATGGAGTTTGTAAGAAGATGAGGAGAACGTTTGGGGTGGCTTCTTTGGGAGAAGGAGGGGTAGCCAAAACCAGATTCCTCCCTAGTGGTTCTCCTAGTCCTGATGTGCCTGGAGTTGGGTACTAGAGGGCCCAAAGATCAGAAAATAGATAATGACAGGAGGGTATTGGAAGGAAGAAAGGATCTGATATGCAAGAGCACGCTGGGATTGAAGAAGGGGTAGACACAAGGCAGGGGTTCTGGGCAGGGAATTATCCACATTGTGTTTTCATTGAATCAACTATATATGTATTTGTGTGTGTGTTTCTGATTTTATCATTTTCATTATTAGGTAATGAATTAGGTAATGAAAATTCTAATTATCTTGATTTAGTGATTTTGAAAAAAAATATATACGTATGGTATTTCAAAAGTTAGAAAATAAACAAGTCTATCAATAATACAAAATGCTATCTATGCCACACATGGAACTCTGATTGGCCATGGTGTATATTAGGGGCGGTGTAGAGAATGGACACTGGCAGTAAATACCTAAAGGACTCCACTCAATTTTCAATGACTCTGCAAACCCTGCAGGCCTAGGCACTGCTTTCAGCCTCAGTTTGACAGCTGTATTTGAAATCCTACCAGCAACATGCTTACCAGGTCTCCCCTTCCTGTACAGATAGTGGACTCTCTAGAAAAAGGGCCAACTAATCCTTCTGGCCCATAGGTGCAGCATGTAGGGTCATAGTCACTAAAAGGACCAGTGAAAATGTCTTAAGTTTTTTTTTTTTTTATCGTGTTCAAATATATTGCCTTTTTTTGTTCTAATTAGTTACATATGAGAGTAGAATGGATTTTGGCACTTCATATATAATGGAGTATAACTTCTCATTCTTCTAACTGTATATGACATAAAATTACAGTGGTTGTGTTTTCATATTTACACATGAGGTAATAATGTGTGATTTATTCTCCTAACCCACCTACTTCTATACCCCTCCTCCTTTCATTCCCCTGTATCTAATTTAAAGTGTCTCTATGCTTCCCTAGACACCTTCCCTTACTGTGAATTTGAATCTACATATCAGAGAAAACGTTTGGCCTTTGGTTCTTTGGGATTGGCTTATTTCACTTAGCATAGTATTCTTTAGCTGTATCCATTTACCAGCAAATTCCATCATTTCGTTCTTTATGGCTCAGTAATATTCCATCACGTATATATACCACATTTTCTTTATCTATTCATCTGTTAAAAGGCACCTAGATTGGTTCCATAGTTTAGATATTTCGAATTGAACGGCTGTAAACTTTGATGTTGCTATGTTACTTTGGATATAAACCAAGAAGTGAGATAACTGGGTCAAAAGGTGGTTCCATTCCATTTTTTTTCTGAAGAATATTCATACTGCTTTCCATATGGTTGCATCAATTTCCAGCCCCACATGCACTGTATGAGTGTACCTTTTTCCCCACATCCTCAACAAAATTTATTGTTGCTGATATCCTTGATAGTTGCCGGTCTGACTGGAGTGAGATAAAATCTTAGAGGAATTTTGATTTGCATTTCTCTAATCTCTAGAGATGTTGATCATTTTTTCATATATTTGTTGATTATATTTATTCTTCTTTGACATGTCTGTTCATTTCCTTTGCCCATATATTGACTGGATTATTTGGTTTTTAGGTGTAAAGTTTTTTGAGTTCTTTATATATCCTGGAGATTATGAATATGATAACTATTTTCTCACATTCTGTAGACTCTCTTCATCTTAATGATTGTTTCCTTTGCTATTAAAAAACCTTTTCATTTAATTCCATCCGATTTATTTATTATTGATTTTACTTCTCATGCTTTAGGAATCTGGTTAAGGAAGTCAGCTCCTAAGCCAAAGTGGTGAAGAATTGAGCATACTTTTTCTTCTATTAGGCACAGGTTCTCTCTTCTAGTGTGAAAATTCTTGGTTTACTTTGAGTTGAGTTTCTCACAGGGTAAGAAACATGTTTAATTTCATTTTGCTACATATGGAGTTCCATTTTCCCAGCACCATTTGTTGAAGACGCTGTCTTTTCTCCAATATATGTTTTTGGCAACTTAGTCTAGTATGAGATAACTGAATTTATGTGGGTTTGTCTTTGTTCCATCTATTCGGTACCATTAATCTATATGTCTGTATTAGTGCCAATACCATGTTGTTTTTGTTACTATCACTTGTAGTATAATTTAAGGTTTATTGATTTCCTATAAACATCACATTTTTTAACCAGGGATTAAACTCAGCGGCACTCAACCACTGAGCCACATCTTCTGCCCTATTTTGTATTTTATTTAGAGACAGGATCTCACTGAGTTCTTTAGTGTCTTATCATTTCTGAGGCTGGCTTTAAACTCACCATCATCCTGCCTCAGCTTCTATAGCCACAGGGATTATAGATGTTTGCCATTGTGCCCAGCTAAATATCACTTCTTTAGGGATCCCTTTTCTGCTGTGCTCAGTGATGGCTCTCACAGGCCCCCCAGAATGCTCTGCAGCATTCATCACATGAATCTCTCTTCTCATAACTGTCCTCTCCAAAAGGACAAGTATTCTGACCTTGTATACCTAATGAGGGGCCTGACATGGCAATGGAGTTCCCATCATTATATAACTGATATAGTCATACATAGTCAGATTTGAGTAAGTGAGTAAATTCACACTAAAATACCACTCCAGAGGTTCCATTAATAATGGATGCTGGTGTGCTTGCTTCACCAGAGCCAATCCTTTATAAGAAACAGAACTTGGTCAGAAAATGCCACTCCAGGCAGGCCTGACAGAGTCAGGAAGCCAGGTTCCCAGGTCAACACAACAGAACATAGGGGGTATGGAGCAAATGTATAGCAGTGCAGAGGGCAGGAGGAAACCCCAGGGGAAGGAATGAAAGTGGTATTAGAAGGTTCCTTGGCTCAGGGCCACCTGAGTTGTTTGTCCTCTGGCCCTGGCAGCTCCCCACCCTGTCTTCCCCACTAAGACCATCTGAGCAAGACATGAGGGGGTCAGTACCGTGAGAAGACCAACACAGGCCTAAAGGTGGGAAGGCTTATTTTTGTGTGATCTTTGTGAAATAAAATACATATACAAAGTACCTGAAATGTATCATTATAACATGAGTAGGCTGACACCCACCTCCCCAGTCAGGACCTACAGCATCCCTAGCACCATAGAATCACACACATAGTATTCCTGACCTACTTGCTACATCCCTAAGGTGGCCTTGGCCCTGGATTTTGACATTACCATGTCCTCACACCCCAAAGAGTAATTGTATGTCTCCTGGTTTTGAAGGTCTTCAGGATGGGAACATAGAGCACATTTTGTTCTTTCCACTCAGTATTTTGTGAGTCATCTTCTGGTTGTATGTAGCCTGTTTACTCACTGTTTCTGCATTAAATTTTGTGCCTGAGAGTCTCATAAGCTATGCATCCTGATTCTGTTGATGGACAGTTGTGCTATGTCTGGCTTGTGTGCACTCTTGTGTCTTAATGTGAGGCTATCCTTCTGGATGACTTGTAACATTGGGGGGAGTTTGGAGGGGAAGGGAAGGGAGGAGACACAGGAAGCATCTATTTTCATGGGGACAGGGCAGGTGTGAGAGGCCTGGCTACAGAAGTGAGAGTAGGCCTATGGGCACCATGAAGAAAAGGCACTGCAAATCTCCTTTCATGTTTACTCCTGTCTGAGACTGGACTGGTATCTTTCTCCTAAAAAGATTTGGTTGTTATGGGCACCCCATAATCTTCTGGACTGGGATACCTGACCCCTGCAACCCTCTGGGATATAAACTAGTCCTATATGCATAGAGAAGCCAGGCAAGACAATCTATTGCAAAACACTGCCCATGAGGGACAGAGGAAACACCACCAACTGGCTAACAACTGTGTCTCTTTTCCCAAGATGGGTATATCTCAAGAGTTTTCTGTTTGGGAGATTCAGGGATTCACTGTCACACATCCACATGCTGGCCTGCTTAAAGATAAGGTAGCCGGAACCCTGGAGTGAAGATGTTTACACAGCTGGCCCCTCTCCACACCTCAGCTGTGCTGGGAACCAGGCTGCTCAGTGGAACCCAACTCTTGGAGACTTCTGATAGCTCAGAGCAGAGCTCCCCACCTTTTCAAGAAAACCTATCTCGGCATCACCTCAAATCTCCTATCTACTGCTGGGGACTGTCCTGGCCAAAGATTGCCAGAAGTCTCTCCTGTCATAGGAGACTGGGGGGGCTAAAGCTCCAAACCCCAGTTCTTCTGTTCTGAAGAAATAAGACTTTGAGTCAGTCACTGAAAACCAGAAAAGAGAATTTTATTAGTAGTAAAACTAAATTAAGACTCAAACAAAGAGCACTCCCAAGAGGGTAGGTCATCTCCCAGCAACGAACAACAGGAAACAGTGCTATCTCTGAATTTTTTGGTGTTTTGTGGTTGCCTTGAGAACTGGGTCTACCTTCAGCACTCTTTGCCAATCAGGTGTTCACCTCCTTCGTGTTGGGTGGTGGAGTTTTGATCTTAGTTGGTCCTCTCCAGAACTGTCATGGTGGCCTTCTTGTCCAGAGGACTTCATCTACAAGTCAGTTTTCTGCTAATATGGTTAATGTGGTTAATGACAAGGCAGAATTCACCTTACAGCCCCTACACTACTGAGAAAATTTTTCTTCTGAAATATATTGGGACACCTAGGGCCATAATTTCTAGCTTTACAATGACCTCAATTGACCCTGTCAAGAGTTAGAATAGCCCCCATTAATCTTTCTTTCTGGATATATATCTTGATTGGCCCTCTTTTACCTGTTTATTCTTTAAGGTTTCCACACCTGTTGTTTTTCTGTAAGTTATCTGTTTACCAATTTGCCTTAAAAGTAACGTAAAGAAAACCATAAAAGTAACTTTAAAGAAAACCCATGACCTTGCCATGTTATTGGTTTGCATTTCACTGGTCACTACTAACTGCTACCTAATAATCCCTGCCAAGGTTCAAGACCCTAAATCATATCTGGGGCAAGGGTGACTAATACCTACTTTTCTGCTGATAAGGGTAGGAATCTCCCATTCTTGCTGACAGTGAAATGCTCTTGATTATGAGTTAAGCACTATCCAGGGGCCCTCAATATATAAAATAGAGAAAATCATCTTAGAGTCAAATGCCCTAAGAGAAAAACAACAAGATACAACTATCACCATAAAATTGATATACCAAGAGACAGAGAAATATTAGATACATTGAGCTGTTCCCAAAACCAGAAATTTCCTCCACCAGAAAGTGCTAGAAAACCCCCAAGTAAAAACTTGTCTCCATGGCAAGGGTGGTGAGGACAGAGCATCTTTTGGGGAATGCAAATCTGGTTTTTATGGTAGGGGTTACCAGAGACTTAAGTCAGGGGAAACTCACCACTAAGCAACATCCCCAACCATTTTTATATTTTATTCAAAGACAGGGTCTTCCTGAATTGCTTAGGGCCTTGCTACTTTGCTGAGGCTGGCTTTGTACTTACAATCTTCCTGCCTGAGCCTCCCCAGCCACTGGGGTTCAGGCATGTGCTTCACTTTCCAGTGGCTTCTCCTGCCACATACAGGGCAAGAAGTCTTTGGAAGCCTGCCCTTAATTGGGCAGATTTTCTTCTAGTGCCCTCACTTTCTGTAATGATGACAGACACCTACAGAGGCTTAAGGGTTCTGTGGGGAAGAAAAGAGGGTGGCCATGAAGAGCTGCAGTCAATAATTATATTGGTCTTTTGGCCCTCTTTTCTCCTTTCTTAGGTGCCTTCATGGTTCCTCCTGGTTTGATCATAAAACACCTGCATGGCTAACTTTAAGGGAAGTCCCAGGGCCTGCTACCAATTTTGTAATTTCTAATATCTGGGGCAAATTGAAGAATAAATTTATCTTTTAAAATAAGTTGCCTTTCAAGAGATGCAGGATCTAAGAATGAATGTATATTTACTAAGCCTTCCTTCAATATTTCTACAAAAGTCCTGGGATTTCACCCCAACTGCTGATCAATTGATGCCAATGTCATAGAATAGGTTTCATCCTATAATTTTTAAGTGCTGCCTTGAGACAAATGATCAGGTGATCTCTGTATCACCTTCAAAGTGATTCATCATAACTCAAATGAGGATGCTCAGTTTGACAGCAGAAGGGACCACAAGGTATAAAGTGTTAGGAAGATGTATATCATCCTCCAAACCTTAGCAAACTGAGATCTATGTTAGAGTGTGACTCAAAATTACTGTTATATCTCTCCAGATTACCTCAAACCCTGAGTTTGAATCCCTCTATGTTTTTATCAGGGTCATCAGCAAATCTTCCTATATCCTGTTGGTCCTGTTTTAGATGTTGCATAGAAAAAGGTAGCTGCATTCTTACCAGTCAATATTCCCCAATTTGTCTTATTCGACATTTATAAGACAACTTTCATATAATGAATAAATGAGAAAAATTAGCCTTTTTAATAAAAAGAGCAACTCCATTAACAAATAAAATCCTTTCTTTCTATAAAGATCAAAAACAAATAAGCTGCCTTGTTGGTGTCACAATAAAGTAGCTATCTAATTATTCTAAGCAACAAATACAGAAAGTGACAATATTTTCTTTGACTATGTTTGATCTAGAATAATTTATAACTCTATGATGTACCATTTGTCATCTAAAACCAAACAAAACATATAGTTACTGATTCAATATGCAATATCAAGACATTCATTTATTTTCTTTTAATGGCCATATTATTTGAACATCAATTAATCAGTGATAACATCTTTTACAAATTTACTTTAGTATTGCTTTACTTAGTAATGAATTCAAAAGACTGAAGAACCATGTTCTACTAATTTTAAAGCTACATTCAATCATCTCTACTTTCCTTTATATTCTCTGTGTTCATTTTCAAAAATAAAAGTGGCATGAAAACTGGTTTACAACACAAACTGCAACCTGATATTTTAGAATAATTGAAGTGAAGGTAGTTAAGATATCTTACTTGTGTCAAGATCCAATAAACTCAATAAAATCAGAAAAATTTAGAGGAAACTTGAAAATGCTAATTTTATAACATAGTAGATAAAAGTTAATTCATAGGGCTGTACACATTCTTAAGAAATTGGACAGCTTACATCTGAACATTAAACATTACACAATTAAGATATATGAGATGTTATCTGCCAGTATTTTGTCTCCTGCATATTGGTGGGCTAGCTTATGGATTGCCTGACAAGGCCTTACAATCATACAGCTCTCTGTTCCCAAAATGCTTCTTGGTTGCTTTTCTGGCCCATCAGTTGGGGTAGCTTATTTTAAAAAAAATGAATTTTAATAATTACCTTAGTTAAATCCAATAACAAACATCATCTGCAGCTGGGCATGGTGGCACACACCTGTAATCCCAGCTACTTGGGAGACTAAAGCAGGATGGTGGCAAGTTCAAGGCCAGCCTCAACAACAAAGTGAAATCTTGTCTCAAAACATGAAATAAAAAAGGGCTGGGAATGTAGCTCAGTGATGGACCACCCCACTGAGTTCAATCCCCAGCACATATACATATACAAAGTAGTCTCTCTCAACAACCTGAGAACCCATTTGATTTATTTACAGACTGAAATTCTTAAAAGTACTGTTCTTTTATTTATGAATTAAGCTGAGTCAAAGCTGGTAAGGAGAAAGTATGTAATAAACATATCATTCAGTTCACAGTGAAAAATGAGTCATCAGAATACATATGAGTATTATCAATTATTAGCACTTTTGTCAGTAAAACAAACATTTTTTTCTTGACCCATCATTTATATGTCTTCCTTTGAAACATACTAAAATTTTCAAAGACACAACTGCAAATCTGCCCCACAGCTAACCTGGCATTACAACTATTAACTGGAATTACAACTAGCCATATAAAAATACAAATGTTCACAACTTAACAAAATTTACAAGTACCTTTAATTTAAAAGATTTTGAAGCTAAAAAAGTAAAGGCTATAGTAAGTATGAGTAAAGAACTCATTAAAAACTTGCCTTGGCTGTGCAGACTCACTGGCATGTAGAAAAGCTTGGTGGTCACAATGAAGGATGAAGACTATGGGGGCTAATAGCTCGTGCATACCCTGAAACACAAGATCAAGAGAAATGAATGAGGATAGTGAAAGGCCATTAGTGGACAGTATAAGCTGAGTAATGTTAAAGATCTTCATATTATACAGAAAAGCGTAAAAATGGAAAGGTACAAAATGAGATTTTTACCTACATTTAGAATTTGATCCCAGTTCAACCACAGCACCTATTCTTCCTTAAAACATGGATAGCAGTTCTCTTTTAAAATAACAATGACAAACAATAAATTGGCATGGTAGACAACCTTGCACCTGTCAGTTGCTTCAAGATCTATACTCATAAACATGAATTTCATTTATGCAAATTATAATCATGAGCTACAGTGTAAAGATCTGCAGTAAGAAGTGCAACTAAGAACTGTAGACCTAAGAAAATTACACCCAATGTTTTCATTATATAATGGCTCAAAATTAGGATGTCTGTAGACTTAGGAAGAGCTAAAGTCAGCTAGCTAAAAGTGGTAGAAAATTTAAAACAACAACAACAACAAAACTTTAGAAAGTATGATAGAAAAAGTTTTTCAAATATGATTTTCAACATATTTAGTCAGAAAACTATTATAGGTTTCTTTTCTACTTAAACTAGGGTCATTTTCAAATTATTTAATGAGTTCACTAACATAGTATTTTCCCTTGTATGGGAGATTCAACTGACAGTTACACAAATAGGCAAAGAAACAAAAAGGCATAGTGTTAGTTACTAAACCATCTTTTAAAAGTTACTCTAAAATTCCACTATTTGTTCATTACTTAGGGACATAAGGTATTAAGCATTAGTGACAAGCTTTGTTCATTTAGATTTTTCCTCTTTAAGCACAAAATACCATATTCTAGCAAGCTAAAACAGATTATTGTCCTTCCTGCCTCTTAATTGAAGCATATTTCTACTTTCCTTTTGCTTAGTAACAAGGATGCTCTTCTATAAAAAGACAAGACAAAATATCACCTTTAGAGGAAAAATAAGTAAAATATAAGAGAGCAAAGAGGAGAGAACAACTTTGCTAGTAGAATTAGAGGTAGCTTCCTGGAAGGAAGGACAGAGTCACACAGATAACTGTGCAGTCTCTAGTATTGTGCTAGTCTTAGGAAGTCAGTTGTTATCAAAGATGACAGTAGATTTTATTGAATTTAATTTCTAACTTGTCAGTAGTCTTGAATTACAATTATTTAATGAATATTTTGACAGTATAACTTATAATCCATTGACAATTTATGTTTCAATTAAATTACCACATGACACTTCAATCTTTCTTGGTCAACATTTATTCATTTAACAAACCTTGGAATGAATATGCTCTCGAAGAACATGGTAGATGACAAGAGATGAAATCAAGTGAGCTAATTGGGCTTTAAAAGTCATCATAAGGAGTTAATTTTCTTGAAATTATATTATTACTTCAAAAAGAAAGTGCCCAAATTTTGGCAATACTGGGGATTAAACCTAGGGCTGCTCTACCACTGAACTACATCCCTGGTCCTTTTTAGTTTTTGAGGCTAGGTCTCCCTAAGTTGCCAAAGCTGGCCTTGAACTTATGATTCTCCTGCCTCAACCTCCTGAGTAGCAGGGATTACAGATGTGTGACACTGCACATAGCTTATGTGTCATAATTTTAATAATCAAAGTAATAGCATTCAAAGTAGAAAACTACAGAAAAACAAAACAAGAATGAAGTCAAGCAGGAGGAAACAAAGAAACTACAAACTTTAATGGATAGCCTTATGGTAATACTTTAGCATATTTCTGATGTTTTCCTTAGAATATAGTTTTCAGAAGTACAATTTCTGGGTAGAAACATTTGTTAAAATCCCTGATGTATACTATTAGACAGCTCTCCACAAAGAATTCCCTCACTGCACAATATTAAAGTCACCATCTACATTCTTTTTTAAAAATTGTGTGAAATTTCAAGAATTATTGTAATTATATATGTGAAAGCCAGTGAGACTAAACATTTTACTACCATTTTTAATTATTTTGTCCTAATTATTGTTTCCTTTTCCCTAATGATTTGTAACAGTTCTTTACCAATTAAACCTATTAATGCTTGTCAATTTTGTTAGAAATGTTTCCCATGTTTATCATTTGTCTTTTAATTTTGATATCTTATGTCATACTGAAGTTATACATTTTAGTAGTTAATACAATAAATCATCCATCATGGGTTGTGTTTTTCGTTTTTTTTTAATGCCTAAGAAGACTTCCCTCATATTGAGATTAGGTAAGAATATAGTTTTCCCCCAACCCCAGTAAATTCTCCACTCACCTGATATTAGTATAATTTCTGCCATAAAAAATATAACTTTCTTCTTCAAAAGAAGTAAAATTTACTGAATAATTAACATCTTCAATAAATTTAATCTGTTCAATAAGTTGAACAGCCCATCTTCTCTATGCTTTCCAAAATGCCATCTTCACCCTAACCTGAATGTTAATGTTAGTTCACAATTTTTCTGGATATTTTTTTAACTTGTATTCCAATGGCTTGTATATTCCTGAAAAAACTGTACTATTATCCAAAATACTTGAGTCCATCCATTTTCTTTGTTTTTCTCCCCCCCCCCTTTTTTTTGGTTAAAATTATCTTGCTGATTCTAACTTCACTATTTCTTCCAGGTTCATTGTATCACTTAAACACATAAAATGCTAAAACAAAGACTGGGATTTTTTTTTTTTTACATTACGTGTAGAACTAACTTGAAATAGATATTTTTAAGAACACCAGATTTTCCAATTCAAAATTGTGTAAAACTCATGATTAAACTTCATATTTCACAGGTTTACTACTAGCTATCTTTCTTTGTTTTGGGTGGTAATCTTCAAATAGGTCTTTCAGTATGTTTTCTAACTGATGTGGCTGGGTTAAGGAGGAATTACTTTTATATAATTGAATATTCCTGCCTTTTTAAGATGTTCTCTTTCCTCTAGTTTCTGTGACAGTACTCTCTCTAGATGCTCCATTGTTCAACTATCATTCATCATTCATCATTCACTTATCCCAGTAACTAGTAAATGCCTACATGTGCTATGGAAACAAAGTGAATAAAGTGGGACAGTTTCTAAACTTAATAGAGCTTGCAGTCTAAAGAAAAGACTACACAGTTATAAAGAATAAGAAGTGATGTATGTTTGTGTGTGTATTCAAAGATGTGTGTATGTATTAATACATACAGTTGGCCCTCTGTATCCAGGGGCCCTGCATCTGTGAATTCAACTAACTGGTGATAGAAAATATTAGAAAAATAGGAAAAAAAATCCCACCACATTTATATTATTCATATAGACTTTCTTCTCATTATTCCTTAAACTACACACTTTAACAACCATTTACATGGTTCTTACATTGTATAAGAAACTATATGTGATCTAGAGATGATTTAAAGTACATGGGAGGATGTGTGTTAGGTTATGTGCAAATACTACAACATTTTATATAAAGAACATGAGCATTCCTGGATTTTGGTACCCATAGAAGGGTCCTGGGACCATTTCTCCAAGGACACTGGAGGAAGACTATATACATAAACCTAGATCCGACCAAAAGTTCAGCACGAACAAGGTGTTCATTATACTTTGACTAAATGAAATACCCATCACTTAATGTATCACTGCATTAAAAAAGCTAAAATACAATATGAAAATAGAAAATAGTAGTAAACCATAGCTCAAATCAATAAAAAGGCAGTTCTTGGCAAAATGAAAATGACTGACTCCTCTGAATATTATTCAATGTTTTTTAAGTTCAGATTTGAATTTTACCTAAATTAGGGGGCTAAAAATAACTGGAAGACTATTGATTTTGTTCTCAATTTGGACTAGTAAAGCCTGAATAGTAATTTCAAGTGGGCTAACAAAGTAGCACTGAGGTTCAGCACTTAGCCAGCATGTGCAAGGATCTGAGTTCAATCTCCAGCATTGGAAAAAATAAAAAATTTACACGTGGCAAGTGTGTGTTTTTGTATACACACACACACACACACACACAGACATACATATATATCTTCAAAAGAATAGATAATCAAAAGGCATAATCATGAATTCAACATTTTATAAATTTGACAAAGCACAATTAAAAATGTATTCTCAGTATACTTTGGTTCCCAAAGTTCTACTTCTATCTACATTATCAGCATTTCTCCTTTCTCCTTGCTTAAAGCCTTTATCCCTGTTAGCTCGTTAGCAGTCACTGCACTTCAAACTCAATGCTAGCTGAAAATAAAGGTAACAAAGTTTTCTTCATCAACAGCCCGTAGGCTCACAAAATTAAACCTGTTCTTTTATCTGCCTGTGTTCATTTAGCCCACCAAGCAGTCTTTATTAAAGCTGAGGCATCAGGCAGTCAAAGTTCATTAATACCATTTATATAATCTCCGTAGTTTCAATTAACTCAGCAAGACATTCTACTACATGATAACAGTCTCATTAATTCAATAAAATCCCATAACAATATGGTCGATGTTAAAAGGTGTGTCACCTAGTATAAAATAATAGCTTTAACAGCTTGTGATGAAACACAAGGTTTTTTCTTAAATTTGATCTGGCTAAATGTTCAGTCCTTCTACAGCAAGGTATTATTTCTCTGTAAAGAATCTATAGGATTTTAAACATGTACAGGGAGTAATTAAGTCTTTTAAAGTGAGACCCAAGAGTGAGCTAATAATACTTTCTCTTAATCAGTAACTGATAGACTTTACCTGTTACCAAGAATTTGATCTCCATATTCCTGTAGTCTTCACACAAATGCAGTGGTCTACATATATCACAAATGGTGGAACGTGATGTTGTGTATTTTTTTTCCTTATCCATGAAACATATTTCTATTTTATTAGATTTTCTTAATCTACTTTTATTCTTTCTTTAAAGAAAAACAGGAAACAAATGTGTAACCTGGGATAATTTAATCCTAACTTGATACACTATCAATACATCTATTACTGTGAGATATTTTTGAATTGGAAAGAGAAGCCAGAACAATGAGGAAATAGGTTTAACAACAAAAGCCAGCACAATAAGAGCAGAAAAACAGAAAAATTCTGAAGCCTTGAAGACTTTGGACTTTGGGCTAATGTGTGTCAACAATACCCTTATGGATTAAGCCATTTTGAATAGGGCTTCTGTTATTTTTCAATTCCCATTCTTTTTTTCGGGGGGAGGGGGAGTCCTTTTCTGTTTGTTTTAATTTTTTCACCTTTTGACTTTGTACTCAACTTTAGATAGCCTACCACCTTCCTTTTTTTTTTTTGCTTTTATTTATTTTTATTGGTTGTTCAAAACATTACAAAGCTCTTGACATATCATCTTTCATACATTTGATTCAAGTGGGTTATGAACTCCCATTTTTACCCCAAATACAGATTGCAGAATCACATCGGTTACACATCCACGTTTTTTACATAATGCCATATTAGTGACTGTTGTATTCTGCTACCTTTCCTATCCCCCTTCCCTCCCCTCCCATCTTCTCTCTCTACCCCATCTGCTGTAATTCAATTCTCTCCCTTGTTTTTTTTTTTCCCTGTCCCCTCACAACCTCTTATATGTAATTTTGTGTAACAGTGAGGGTCTCCTTCCAAATTAGTGGGAGGGAAAGGGAGAGAGAAGGGAAATTGCATGGAAAGCCTACCACCTTTCAAAGACATTTCCTTCCCTGAGATTATATAAAAGTTTTCTAAATCTTTTCCTACTATTTTTCACATACTTTTAGTTTTTATATTTATATATTCCATCAAAAACTTATTATTCAATAAAGGTATAATCTAAACTTTTTTTGTCCTAGATGGAAAGCCAAATACTAATTTCCTTTTCCTTAATTGAAATCTCATATATAATATATCTAGTTGGCTCCTAGGTTGTTCCACTCATTTTTGGTTGATTTTTGTAATATCACAGAATTAGATTGATTAAAGTGCAGCAGATTGAACCCTGAGCATATACAATTACCACAGAAATAGTCTCCAGTCTCTAGCCAGTTTTATTTTGGAGAAAATGTGAAGAAAGGAACTCCTTACATATTGTTGGTAGAAATGTAAATGAGTACAACAATTATGGAAAACTGTGTGGAGGTTCCTCAATTAAAAATGAATCTATCAGGGGCTGGGGTTGTGGCTCACGGGTTGTGGCTCACGGGCAGAGTGCTCACCTCACACATGCGAGACCTTAGGTTCAATCCTTAACACTACATAAAAATAAATAAATAAAACATAGGTATTGTTTCCAACTACAAATAAAAAATAAACATTAAAAAAACCGGATCTATCATATGATACACTGATCCCACTGCTGGGTATATATCCAAAAGAAATGAACTCAGTATACTGAAGCTACATCAGCACTTCCATGTTCATTGCAGCACTAATCACAATAAATGGAAACAACTTAAGTGTCCATTAAGAGATGAATGAAGAAAGAAAATGTCGGGTCCATATACAAAGTGGAATACTATTTGGCTATTCAAATGATGAAATTCTGTCATTGCAACAACATAGAAATAAAGTCACTATGTTAAATGAAATATTTCAGGTATAGAAATATAAGTACCACATAATCTTACTTATGTAGAATCTAAAATAGTCAGTCTCATAGAAGTTGAGAACGAATGGTGGAAACCAAAGGCTAGGGAGAGTAGTAGGGTAAAAAGGACAGAGAAAAAGGTTGGTCAGTGGGCACTAAGTACCATTTAAATAGGAGAGCTATGTTCTGGTATTCTATTTTATAGTAGGAAGACTAAACATTACCTGGTACCCAACAAATATTCATACTTATTACATGTCAAATAAATAAATACTTTCCAAATGCAAAAGAAGCAAAAAAAGTAGTTTTAATATTTCCCTCTGTCTTTTTTTTGTACTTCCGTGTTCTGTGACAACTCCAACATAATTATAAACATGCTAACAACAACAATAAGGACCATAACTACTGATAGAAATTTTTAAAGAGCACTCCATGTTCTTAACTCCAAAGTAAATACTATTATTGTCCTCCTCTCACAGATAACAAAAGTGAAGATTAGAAGTAAGGGAACTGCTGATGATGAGCAGCTAGCACATGGGGAAATTTTTATTCAAATAAACGGGATATGAGTCTAAACTCAGGGCTTTTAAGCACTAAACTATGTTATTCTCCATTAAAATAACTATAATGCTTTTAGGAACTATTCAAAGTAACCAGATCCAGTTTTAATGAAACAGATTATCACTGAAAATGATGATACATTCTAAGGAGACACAGTCAGCATGCAATTAATAAAAAGACATTACTAGCTTAAGAATTAATATAAAGACATTACTAGATTAAGAATAAAATTATTCGCTTGGATGTTCTGTATATACAATAGCAAACACGTTATTTATTATAATGGTAATCTTTACTATCTTAAACTTTGTAAGTTTGAGTTAAGTATATTGCTTTTACCACAGGTGTTTTCTGTTACATTAAACTGAAGTTTGGCAGTCATCAACTAGATGTAAGTTATAATTTGATTGTTTTGGATTTATGAATTTCATCTGTATTGCCTTTAAATGTATATTTGGAAAAATAAGCAAACATATTCAAAAATATGTATCTTCACTGGAACACAATAAAATTTAACAGGAAACCTAGATATCTTGATATAATTAAATGATTCATTTTTCAATAAAAGTAAAAAAATCTTGTTTGCTTTAGTAAAGAGTCAAATAACAGGAACATAAAGAAATCAACTTGAACAAATTTTAAAAAACCATTCTGAAGCTCTATATCTGGTAAATTTTAAAGACTAATAATACATTTATTTATTTATTTATTTATTTATTTATTTATTTTTTTACATGCCACATCACATATTTATAAGTGCTGTACTTAGGAACAATATTTATACATTCAACTGGGAAAAGTTCTATTACTAGACTGGCTTCAAAGATGCTGTTTATAAACAAACTATCAAAAGTTGAGAGAAAAGACTGAACATCTTATAGAAGACAATTTGGTAGAATGTCTTATAATGAGAAAGAAGCATATGTGCTTCAATGAGCTTACTTTTCTTGCCATGCAGCTGACAAGCAGCTCTTAGATTGCTTTAGCATTATGATACAACTCTGCATACAATAAAGGTTGCATTATTGCTCTATCACTTGTCAAGCTGTATAGAAAATTTTGAGTCAACAGATGCCACCTGTAAGATATTTTCATTACCTGTTTGTAAAGCAACTGCTCGTTTTCTCTAGCATAACAGAAAAGAACATCTGTAAGAATCTTTCTCACATTTTCTTGTTGGAAAAACTGCATTTCGGGAAATCTGAAAAAAAGAAAACACAGGATTGAAACTGACTAGCACAATTTCAAGAATCACCCTGAAACTCTCATCTCAAAGAGGTGTTAAGGGCTGCTTCAGGTTTACAACTCTGTATTTGCCTTGCAACTTACACCATTGGTGGGATTAAAAAAGGAATAATAAAAGGAAAATGATTATATCCCAGGGGTTAATGACATCCTTCAACATCTAAACATTTCAAAACAATTCACATATTAAAAGTCATTGCATCAAAAGTTAACTCAAAATGGATCAAGGAGCTTGATATTAAATCAGAGACACGGCATCTGATAGAAGAAAAAGTTGGCTATGATCTACATACTGTGGGATCAGGCTCCAAATTCCTCAATAGGACACCCATAGCGCTAGAGTTAACAACTAGAATCAACAAATGGGACTTACTCAAACTAAAAAGTTTTTTCTCAGTAAAAGAAACAATAAGAGAGATAAACAGGGAGCCTACATCCTGGGAACAAATCTTTACTCCACACACTTCAGATAGAGCCCTAATAACCAGAATATATAAAGAACTCAAAAAATTAGACAATAAGATAACAAATAACCCAATCAATAAATGGGCAAAGGACCTGAACAGACACTTCTCAGAGGAGGACATACAATCAATCAATAAGTACATGAAAAAATGCTCACCATCGCTAGCAGTCAGAGAAATGCAAATCAAAACTACCCTAAGATACCATCTCACTCCAGTAAGATTGGCAGCCATTAGGAAGTCAAACAACAATAAGTGCTGGAGAGGATGTGGGGAAAAGGGTACTCTTGTTCATTGCTGGTGGGACTGGAAATTGGTGCAGCCAATTTGGAAAGCAGTATGGAGATTTCTTGGAAAGCTGGGAATGGAACCACCATTTGACCCAGCTATTCCCCTTCTCGGTCTATTCCCCAAAGACCTAATAAGAGCATGCTACAGGGACACTGCTACATCGATGTTCATAGCAGCACAATTCACGATAGCAAGATTGTGGAATCAGCCTAGATGCCCTTCAATAGATGAATGGATAAAAAAAATGTGGCATTTATACACAATGGAGTATTACTCTGCATTAAAAAATGACAAAATCATAGAATTTGGAGGGAAATGGATGGCATTAGAGCAGATTATGCTAAGTGAAGCTAGTCAATCTTTAAAAAACAAATACCAAATGACTCCTTTGATATAAGGGTAGGAAACAAGGACAGGGTAGGGACGAAGAGCTTGAGACGAAGATTTACATTAACAGGGTTGAGAGGTGGGAAGGAAAGGAAGTGAGAAGGGAAATCGCATGGTAATGGAAGGCGATCCTCAGGGTTATACAAAATGACATATAAGAGGAAAGGAGGGTAAGACAAGATAATACAAATGGAAGAAATGATTTACAGTAGAAGGGGTAGAGAGAGAAAAGGGGAGGGGAGGGGAGGGGAGGGGAGGGGGGATAGTAGAGAATAGGACAGACAGCAGAATACATCAGACACTAGAAAGGCAATATGTCAATCAATGGAAGGGTAACTGATGTGATACAGCAATCTGTATATGGGGTAAAATTGGGAATTCATAACCCACTTGAATCAAACTGTGAAATATGATGTATTAAGAACTATGTAATGTTTTGAATGACCAACAATAAAATAAATAAATAAATAATAAAAAAAATAAATAAATAAAAATAAAAGTCATTGCATGTGTGAATACAAATTTTGAAAAATAATTATAGCCTACATAGGTTTGTTTTAGCCCATTTGGTTTTTAAAATTAGAATGTGAGTTTGTGACAGTACCTTTTCAAGAAATACACTGTCATTGTTTTTTTGTAAATTTCAGAATTTCAATTACATATGACCACATTATCAGTTTCATCTGATTAAAATGTAGATTTCAATTGGAACAAAAGTTAGTATACACTAGTTAAATGCTCTCTGGATCAAAAAATTTATCAGGTGCTTTGAAGTAATGCAAAATAGAAAAAGGGTAGAGAATCTTCTTAAAAGGAGTTCAAATAGTTGTTTATAATGCAAGAATATACAGCTCCAAGAACCCAAATGCAAACACACAACAATGCAATACACAACTATCTGTTGAAGGCTGAAGGTATGTCATCTTGGAATAAACGGAATTCTGAACAGAATTTTTGGGAGAGGAATGGCATGAAAGATCAGTGGGAGCAGTAAGTAAATCAGAAGGAAAGTGATAAAGGTACAGAAGGCAGTGGGGATTTCAAGGGTGCAGGACAAAACTGTAACTAGTAATCAGGAGGAATGAAGTACTACCAGCAGGGAGAAAGAGCGTGGGGAAAAAATATGGGACATGTCTTTCTGGAAAGAGCTTTCAATGCTGAATTTAAAACTAAAATTCAGTGACTACATTTTTGAATAGGGAAATAAAAAAAGAAGAGTCTGTGGTTAACTAAGTAAAAATAAGTCAGAAAGAGAAGAGTTTCTAGGAAGGCTAAGTATGTTATAATGAAGGGAAATGAAAACTTTACAAACATAACAAAAGCCTGTATTCAAATATGCTCCGTAAGTTCTAGTTAGGTAATCTTGAGCAAATAATTGCCTAACTACCTCATCTACTAAGTAGGGAGAACAACATTGATCTTGTAGATTGATATGACATCATGTGAAAACACCAAGAACAACACCTGAGAAGCTGTAACCACTCAGGAACAAAGATCATTAACTAGCCTTTGAGTAATGGAACTTTGTGAGCTGAAAAGTGAATTGGATGATACTAGAACTAGAAAATAAGAGACAATGTTAGAGAATGAACAGGAAGACTACGACTACGTAGAACACAAAGAAGTGGCAATTACTGAAATAGAAAAATAATCCTCAATGGAGTCTTTTAAAGAGCAATAATACCCCTTTTCCTTCATATTATAATGGTTTCCTGCCTTCTTTAAGAACAGAATAATGCCTCTCAGATATGGAGTTTCTCTCTTTCTTCCTCATTAAATGACTGAAAGTTAGCCCTCTGGTTCATGACCAAAGATTTGGATTAACTGGCTTAATAATTTTGTGTGTTCCTTTCCTTCCATAGTATTTGCAAACTTTCTATGCACACTGGCCCAAATAAACACCGTTTCACTATTGCAATCTGAATGGATCATGGAAGAAATTACCAAACTGCTACTCTGTAACAAACATCCACAAACTATATAATAAGAATTCAACATCTAAAATATAAAAATGAATAAATTGTATTGTATACTAAATCATGGTTTCATTTAAATGCATACAAACCTCTTGCAAGATTAAAAACTTAAAATCTAGAAGAATTAAATTGCAGGTAGATAATTTAAATTGCCCACTTTTAGCAAACACCCAATCAACTGAAAATGCATATTAGGCAGACAGCACATCTACGCCAAAGTACAACATCTACAATGCTCTACAATGCAAAAGTGCCAATTTATGAAATTTCAAGATCTCCTTTTTAAGAGAAGCTACAACTTGTTCTCTAAATTCTGATGAAGAATCCATAGCATCAAATAGGCATAAGGCACAAAAATTGACAAAAGTTCTGAAAGAGAAATCAAAGTCTATGCTAGTACAGAAGTTAAAACAAGAATTGAAATTCAGAGAAAGTTTAGCTGAAAGAGCTGGGAGATTATCCAAACTCAGAAACTAATTAGCAATGAAACTGCCACAGAGAAACCGATACCTGTGCCAATGCATCTGAGCAGTCAGCAGACAGCAGTACTTTTTAACTCCTTCCCTTACCAGTTAGAAATGTCAGAGAAATCAATTTACGTAAAATTCCATGACTTCAGAATGACACAGAAGAACATGGCTCAGAAGGTGGATGAACACGTTTAACAATAGCATACTTCTTACATAAAAGTACTCAATGGTCATATTTTCAAGGTGCAAAATAGAAGGCACTGCATTTATAGGCATCAGATAAGAAGAGAAAGTTAGTAACATTTCTAGGAATAGTAATTGGTTTTTGATGATATACTTCAAGTTTCAGAATAGCCTCCCCTCCCCATTTGACCTCTAGACTTTCCTTTTACCCCATGCCAGTTTGTGCTGATTCAGGATAAGTACTTTTGACATTAGGCTAACCCAGCTATTTCATTTGAAAGGTGAATTTGTTTTTGAAGCAACAATAACAAAGAATATTAACCCAGTCTGGATTCAACAATTGCTAAGATTTTGAAAAACCATCAATGACTACAATTTCATACAAAAAAGAAAGAATAGTAACTTTAGAAAAAATGAGGTTAAAGCAAAAAAATGAGAATTGAAACTGTAAAGGCTCATGATTCTTTCAGCCCAAAATATTAGTAGGACAATAAAAGGGAAAAATTCACACTACATAGGAATTGAAGACAAATTTTGTGGTTATCAGACAATGAAAGTCCAAGAGAAGTCATTTTTGCATTTGCCTGGAAAATGAAAATGGAAGTGTGAAACAGGTGAGGGTAAAACTCTGAAATTACAGAAAAACAATGAGAAAGTAAGTTTTTCATCAAGAAATTTATACAAAAAAATCTAAGACATATATATTTGTATATTAGTTAACAAAAATACTTAGGAATAATAAGGAGATAAAAGATTTATAAATTGAAAACTATAAAACCATTATGAAAGAAACTGAAGAAGGTAAAAATAAAAAATATCCTGTGTTCCTGGATCAGAGGACTTAACATTGTTAAAATGCCCATATCACCCAAAGCACTACACAGACTCAATGAAATCCATATCAAATTCCCAATGATATTTAGAAAGTAAAATCCTAAAATTCATATGGAAACATGAAATAACCCAAATAGCAAAGATCATCAAGGATTACAACCCAAAGAGCCAAAAAAATAAAGCTGGATGTATCATACTGACTTCAAACTGTATACAAAGCAATGATAATTAAAGCAGCATGGCACTGGCATAAAAACACACACATCAACCAATGGAACAGAGTAGAAAGCACAGAAATGAGCCAATTCATCTACAGTCAATTGATTTTTGACTAAAGTTCCAAGAATACACAATGTGAAAATGACAGTCTCCTCAATAATGTTGTTGCAAAAACTGGATATCCATATGCAGAAGAATGAACTGGGACCCTTAACTTATTTACACCAACCATAATATGGGAAAAAAATCAACTCAAAATGAATTAGACTTAAATATAAAACCAGAAACTGTGAAACTACTAGAAGGAAAATACAGGGGAAAAACTGCATTGGTCTGGACACTGACTTTCTTACTTTGAACTAAGGAGCACAAGCAACAAAAGCAAAAATAGTCATAGGGGATTACATTAAAATAAAAACCTTCTGAGGTTGGGAGTATAACTTAGTAGTAGAGTACACATTTAGCATGCACAAGGCCCTGGGTCTAATCCCAGTAGTTGCTTACTAAATGAACAAATAAATAAAAATTTAAAAAATAAAAAATTTAATTTCTTAAAACCTCTGCTCAACAAATAAAATAAGAGAATTTTCTCCCACTGTGGAGTGGGAGAAAATATGTGAAAGCCATACATCTGAAAATGGATTAATATCCAAAATGTTTAAGGAATTCTAACATCTCTATGAAAGAAAATAATCCAGTTAAGGACAAGACATTTATCAAAAGATGATATAATGGTTAACAGATAAATGGAAAATGTTCCATATCGCTTAACATTAAGGAGATAGGAATTACAATTAGGACCACAAATGTATTAAAATATAATTATTTAATCTATTAAAAATTCTGCAGTATGGAAAAAGTAATGAGATATCATAAAAGTACTGTGTATAATCTTGGCTTTCTATCTTAAACCCAAAGTGTTAGACAGTAGTGTTTTCAATATAGGTTTTAAAAATCTTCCGATGTAAACAGAGAAAAGAGCAGAATTAATCCGAATCTACCTACTACCTAATCAGTTTCTATATATAAACTGATTTTATATATATGAAACTGATTTTATATATATATATATATATATATATATATATATGAAAACAATATATGTGTGTATATATCGCCTCCCTAATACTCCATTATTTTGAAGATAATCCAGACAACATCACCATATCTATAATATTATGTTTATTTCTAAAAGATAAACAGTTTTTAAACCACAGTATTATAACACTAACAAAAATAATAGATTAACTCAAACATCCAATGTTCAAATTTCTGTGATTTCCCAAGACATTTTAACACTTTATTCAAGATCTGAGAAATATCTATCAATGCACTGCAATTTATTAATGTCACTTAAAATTCCTTTACTTGATAGATTTGTCCTTTTCTTTTTCTTGCAATGAATTTATTAAAGAAACTAGGTACTTTAGCCTGTAGAAACTTCCCATGTTCTGACTTTATTTATCATATCTCCATTGGGGTATTTAATGTGTCACCCTTCCCCTGTATTTCCTATAAGTTGATGATTAAGTCTAGACAGTTAATCAGATTCAGGTTCAATTCAAAGAGATTCTTCATAGAGAGATAAGATGGTTGAAAATAGGTTCACCAATTCTTTGACTCTCCTTCCCTGTGAAGGTAGAGGGATCTAACCTCCCTTCTTAGTGACCAGTTTCTCACAAACTAAATACAGCTAAAGTGATGCTGTGACATAGGTTTTATCTGGCTGTCTCTCTGAACCAAGCCACCATTTTATGAGGAAGCCAAGCCTTATCACATATAGCTTGTGGGAAGGATAAGTGGAGTGCTTCAGCCACAGCTTCAGAGGTCTAAATTCAGAGTCAGCTTCAACAGCCAGTCATGGTCACGAGCAGCCTCCAGATGACTGGAGCTTCTGAGTTTAAGGCTGCACCAGATGGGGGAGAGCAATGAGCATTCCTACTGAACTTGGCCCAAGTTATATATTCAGCAACACAAAGTCTGCTATTTTTTAAAGTTTTAGTTGATAAATAATGTACCTATAGATAACTAGAGCAGTTAGTGCTATATGCTTCCATCAGGAGGTATCTAACAGTAGCTTTCTATGTGATGCTAGCAACCACTGATGAATATTGCCTAGACTTATTAATTCATTAGAGGTCATAAAATGGTAAGACTATAACTATTTTTCTTCCTTTAATATCTAAAATACTTTAAAAAAGAAACATTCTTTTCATTAAGTTTTAGCTATTCTGAAATACAATTCACTATAGTTTAAAAATTCTTGTTCATTTTCATTACATTTGGTTCACAGATGCTTGTGGACATCTGATTACACTAAGATCTATTAATGATAGGAATGGCCGCTAGTTCTCTCACAAAAGTAGTTTATGACAAATAGATTAATCTACTTGTCTTTTGGATATCTTCTCATGTGACTGCAGTATGGTAGAAAGAATGAGGAAGAGTGGGACAGAGAGCAACTAAACACCAACTTTAGAGCCCCCAACTCAGGAACTCAGATGCCTGTTGGAAGTTAATTGAAAAAACATCCAGCTAATGGTCTTATAATACAGAAAATAAAGGGAAGCCAGGGAAATATTTGGGCTATCTGTAATGGAGAGTTTTACAGAAAACAAAGAGCAAGAAAGAATATTTCTAAGCAAGAAAAGGGTTAAGAGTGAAATGATAAAGGGCTTTGTCACTGCATTATGGTACATAATTAGGTAATTAGAAGTATTAAAACAGACAAAGCATTGGGCCCAGATGAATTACTGAAGATACTAGTATTCAATAAGATGCCCCAAGGGAAAAAAATGAAGCCCTTGGTGAGGGTTTATAATCATGCAGTGGGACAAAGAAGCACAGGGAGACTTGAAGTAACAATAACTGATGCCATGTCTGCATTTCAAAACCAGAAAATCAAAACAAGCACTCATCCAAAATTTAAAATGAGCTGAGGAAAACTCCCTAGTATACTATCAAACACCAAAGTAACTATAATACCTTACTATAGTTTGTTTTATTAAAAAAACTGAAAAATTAAGCCAAACCATAAGAACAATAATTTGATATAGAATGAAAGCAGACACATCAAATTATTTTTCTTCCTGTGTGGAAAATTTCATCAGTTTCTTTATTCAACCAGGCATGGTTTGTGTGTTTTCCAGGTTCAGACGTAAGATTTAGTTTCCCAGCTTCCTTTTCAGTTAGTTGTGGCCATATGACTGAGTGCTAATCAAATGGAATAAAAGTGGAAAGTATGTGTGAAAACAAATCTCTTCTGCCTTACTCCTGGCAGGTTCCTGACCCTTCCAGCTGGTCAGAATGGAGAAGATCACTGGGAAGACCAGAGAAGCTATAGGTAGAATGTGGTTTTAAAATACACTTGCAAATTTTTTGATACACCTCCCTTCTGTGCTAACATATAGCATGAAAAGCACACAATTTCTACCTGATTCCCTTTCTCTCTTGAATCCCTTGTTCTGGAGAAAGCCGCCTCTGGAGAAGGACATTTTGGCAGTCCCATGGAGAGATAGATACACACGAACAGGAATCAGTCTGAATCCTCTAGTCTTAATCAAGACATCAATGGTCTGCAGCAGTAGGAGAAACCTGACTGAACTCTCATAAGAGACTCCTAAGCCAGAACTTCCTAGCTAAGCTACTTGCAAACTACTGATTTGCAGCAACTATGAAATAAATGATCATTGTTCTAAGCCACTGTTGTGGTTGATTTTCATGTAGTAAAAGATAATTAATAGAGGTCTTGAAATCTGAAATCCAGGTAATATTCAAAACAACTAAAATACATAGTAGAGATATATATGGGACTTGGATAGAAGCCAGAAGCACCTTCAAGAGATTGTCACTGAAAGGCAAAAGGGTACAAGACAGACAGTTAGGTAAGGTCCTAGAGTGGGCCGCCAATGAGGGTTTCCATGAAAATTAGGAAAACAGGAGAAATGGAAGAAAAAGGTCCCTTATTATGTAGTAGAGAAAAGTCCGACACTATGGTAGTCTCTGGTTTTATGAAAAACAGAAAATGTACCTAATAAGTTGGGTGATCTAGCTAAGGAGATATTCACGTAGAGTGTTGAAGGTACCACCAGGTTTATTCTTGTTACTTAGAGTAAAATGAAAGAAAAGCAAAAGGAAGACTAAGCATAAATTAGCTGAAACTTGCTATATCTGAAAATAAAAGTTTTTCTCATTCTCAGTCTTTCCAGTCATCAAATGGTTGCTAATATTAAAACAATGCTTTTGGGTAATCTCAAATCTAGGATACAGACAGAAAGACAACATGAAAGATGAAACCTTTAATCTTGTTACACTGTAAAACCCTTCATTAGTATATCCAGAAGCTCTGAGATAATGCCTCAGGACCCTACAGTCAAACAAAGGCTTTGAGAAAGATTTAAAAAGTGTGCCTCAGAGAACCTCTAACAGGAAGAGGTCAGGCCTACACTGCACATAAGAGCCTCTCATATCAAAGAATTCACTGGCCCCAAATGTTAATACTCCCCAAACTGAAAAAACACTGCAGTAGAATATATGAAACCTATATACTCAGTCTCCACCTCTTAATAAGATATGAGATACACATCCATTTATGTTTCTGTCCCATTTGGACACTGAAGGTGTTAATAAATGTTTCTTGATGTGAGGAAGTTTCAAATGCAAACGAAATCTGCATAAATTAGTGTGGTGGAAAGACTATTTCCATTTGAACCATCAACGAGCTACATTTGCTTATTTTAGTCATATTCTTCTTGCATTCAACTTTTCACCTTCAAAAATAAAATTTAACTAGATGACTACTAATGATACAAATGCTATTATGGGAAAATATAAAGATATATAAGAATTTACAACTCAAATTCTAAGAGAACAAATAGAAGTTTTACAGACAATTTTAATAAAACATGCACAATATGTGAAAAAGAGAAGAGATAGTCAACTAGAATCTTTGAGTTCTATATAGGACAAGGTAATTTCTCAAGTAGTAGATTTTTAATGAACAAATATATCTACAAACCTACAAATGAAAGGGAAAATGAAGTATGGTCTGGAGGAGTGGAGGTGGAAAGATGAAGCAGAAGGAAAGCCTGAGCAAAAACAATCTGTTTCTGCAATTAAGGAAGAAAAGAACACATAGTTCTCACAGGTCTTAAAGTGGAGGTGAATACTGATTTTTACAAGTCAAGGAAACAAAGTAGGAATCTGTGGTGATGACAAAAGTAGGATCCAGCCCAATCTCAGAGAGTCTAACAAAGAAAATGGGAGTTTGAAATCACCATACAGGTGAGAAAATTTAAGTACAAGTACTAGGAAGATAGGATGGATGTTTGGGAAAGGGAAGATAAGACTGGAGTTCAGGAGGCAGGAGTAACTGCAGTAGAGGTTTACATCTAAAGCTCTTTTGGTTCAATAATACCCTAACTCATAATAAAACCTTCAACTCTATTGCCTTCTCTCCTCAAAAAATAATGTTTCCACTCATACTGTAAATATGAAAAATTAGGAAAAACATTTGGCGTATATGTGAGTGTGTGTATGTTTGTCTTTGTGTGTGTGTGTTTATGTCTGATTATGTACCCATACACACCTCTACCACAAGTGCAAAACTTGTTATAACTGGAAATACAGACATTATTTTGCAGTTATCAGCCATTAAAACAGAAAATTTTAAAAGAAATTCAAAGCATTTCCACTGAACTACCAAAGTAGTTTCAATTGCAAATCTGTTTGAAATTCTGCAAACTGTGTTACACTAACAAACAGGCTATGGCTATTAAAAATATTTCACTCACCAGACTTTACTTTTTAACCTATTTATAATCATATGAACTTAATCATAAGTACTGCTTTAAATAATCTGGCTTGGGCTGGGGATAAAGATCAATTGGTAGAGTGCTTGCCTTGCATGCACAAGTTCCTGGGTCCAATCCCCAGCACCACAAAATAACAACCACCACCACCTGGCTTATTTAAAATGAAGAGGATCTCAAAAGCAAAAATTTTGCAGGTCACCAGCTATGGTTACATGTGCTATGCTCCATGTACTACTGCTCCTACATGCCAAAGACTAAGAGCATCAGGATACTAATCTAAACACTGTAACTAAATGTTCTTTAGCAAATAAACCGATATTTTCATTCAAATACTAAATATACATATGTGTGTATATGGTTTTTAAAAACTCATAAATTAGAATGAATGTATGCTAAGAATTTGCATGCATATATGAAACAAATAGGAAATAAATACTTTAACACAAGAGCAATATGGGAAAACACATATTTCCAGATGTGTGTGTGTGTGTATGTGTGTACACACATACAACAGTCATAATTCTTTTGCTTTTATCTTAAATATGAAATGAGGAAGGACTGTAGGCCATTGGACAGAACTGCTTCTCGTATTTCTGAAAATCTGTTTTCCCCCTCTTTAATATTTAAGAAACACACACATAGGTTGCCGACAACTCTTAGAGAGCGGCTTGTGTTGTAGTTTTCACTTTCTCGGCTGTGAACAAGTGCATATGTGAGGGCTGGTCGTGCACGCACAAGGATGTACATTGCCTGCATTAAATAAAATCACAACACAACACCAAGTACATCCACTCATTCATGTGTGCCTGCAGTCCACCTCAAGGAGACTGAAAATATAAATACAAGCTGCTATTTTGGTGTGATCACACGAATATGGCAGCTTGTATTTTTTTTTTTCTCCTTAACATTTTAACACTGGGCAGATTGTCTGCATTAACACACACCAAAATCAATTCTGCTCTAAAATTGCTTGTAAAAATCCTCTTCCCTGAGGAATTAGCTTTTTTATTTAAATAAAATATGGGTTTGGAAGAAACTGTGTAAAAGATACTAACATTTAGGACATCTTAACTCTGTAAAGTGAGAGAGTCAATGGACCAATGTACTAGCAGTATTTTTGCCAAAATGGGAATTGAAGAGGAGGGAGAGATGGTATTTATATTAATATTTTTAAAAAATTGACTGTAAAAACACTTCTGTATACTGGTTTGTTTGTTTTCCAGAAATGGCCTAGTTATTAGCCGAAGATTACAATGTAAGGTAAGAACTACATTTTAGGTGCTGGGGTTGTTGCTCAATGGTAGACTGCTTACCTGGCACATGTAAGGCACTGGATTCAATTCTCAACACCACATAAAAATAAATAAAAGTACTGTGTCCATCTACAAGTTAAAAAAAAATTAAAAAACTACATTTTACCAAAATCTTAGATTAGACACATATACTATAAGAATAGATTTTCTCAAGGGGAAAGAAAAGAAATAAAAATAAACATTTAGTATATGCCACATCTAAATGTTCAGCATCAATAAAAAATAAAATTTAGATACTCACATCATATATTATACAAAAATATAAAAATGAGTATGTTGCTATTCAGCAGAACATTCTGTAATGATTGAAATATTCTATATATGTATTGTCAAGTACAGCAGCTTTTAGCACTTGAATGTCACTACTGTGTATGAATACTGAATATTTTATTTTATTTAATCTTAAGCTTAAATAGACAACATACCTAGGGCCTAGCAAACTGGATAGCACAATTTTGTTGCTTTAAAAATAATTTTAGCAATTACTAATAAATACACAAAATAGCAAATGATAAGTGAGCACAAAGTTTGTTTAAATCATGTTTGAAGCTTAACCAACATATAAACTATGAACAAAAAGAAGCATTAAAATGAGTTTCCATTTTTGTAAGAGAAAAAAAAACAATCTACAACATGAAGAGTCAAGGAAAACATGATCTACTGGAAATATTTACAATATCTAGAAATACAAAAGACTAAAAATTGAAGAAAATGACTAGCACATCCATTTGACAATTAGATAGATTTTTAAGTATAGTCAAAGTTAAGTTACAAGGATAAAGACAAGAATGCTAATCATTTACTTGAGAGAGAGAAAGGACACATTTAAAGATGAGACTATTTGGCAATAGTTATAAATATGTTAATTGGCAAATGATGGTATAGATGCTGTATTATATTTTTAGAATAGACCTTGATAGACCAAATAACACTTATTTAGCATCTACTATGAAAATGATATTTTACCCTAAGCTCATTATTTCCCTTCATTTTAAATAATACTAAAACTCAGTATTAATGCTACAGCTTTTGAAATATGGCAAGATTTGTCCAGAATGGATAATGTAGTTTCTAATTTAGAAGTGCTATAAACTTGAAGTTCCTAGAGTTACCTTTTGATTATCAGTTTTTTTTTTCCAGTAACAAAAATGGGAATAGTAACAACTTCATTAGTTAAAAAGCGATTAACTGAAATAAATGAAAAGTCCTTTGAGGTAAAACAGGGTTAGTGACATAAAAGAATATTAAAATTAGTTGAAGAGGAAGGTAATATTTAATACAGTGACATATCCAGATCAAATAAATTCAATAATGATGGAAAAAACACAGCTCAGAAGATCAAATTTTCTTGTTTAAACTAGAAGGTTGACCACAGAAGTATTTTTAAAGGGTTCTTATGTCTCTAAAGACTGAAAAGATGTTAGTGTAACTAGAATTGAACAACACCAATTGTCATTGATAAGTTTCACAACTACAGATCATTTATTAAGCATCAACTTGACTATATACATTAAGACAAAAATAAGAGTAGGGCCAAAACCTTCAGGGATTTGTCATTAGGTAGAAGAGTAAGACCTGGGCTAACCCCAGAGCTCTTCTACATAGTACTGCTACTGGGACACCAGCTATCCTGCACTATCCCTGTGCCCCCTCTTCCTCTATTGTACTTTAAACTTCTTATGGGTATATAAATATTTATCTTGGCATTTCCAGTCCCTGGTGCCCTGAGCAATTAAGATAAATATACTGAATGCACTGGCAAGTGGACCTAAGTAAATGTTAGACCCAACAATTAAATAATGTCATTAAAAAGTTTAAAGAAAATTATATAGAACATAGAATAGGCACAAATTCTATCAAACTGAAAAGACTAGAAACTCAGAGACATGGTGGTAATCAACTTAGGCCTTAAAGGGCAAGCTCTCAGAAATCCAACAGGGAGAAGTAGAGGGAAACAGCACTCAAGCAGAGGAGAGCATGGAAAATCAAAGCACAAAACTTGTTCACAAAGTAATGCCAGAAGAAGTAGTCTAAAAGGTCACTGGGTGTGTGTCAGGGAAACTGTGTAAATCCATTTTCTCTGCAGTCCACAGGGAGTCATAGACACCTTTGGATTAGGCAAGTAGCACAATTATTCATTTGCTTTGAGAAGAGTCTAAAGAACATGGACTAGACTGGAAGTGGAAAGATGTTAGTGAATAAGTAATGCTGTATCCTTTTCTGAGCTGTGTACTTTTTTCTTGTAGCTTTACAGACTGGATGGGGGCAGAGGGAATGGACTTTAGTCCACAGAATGCCTTGTAAAGGTACAAAGTAGTAAAATTATTCAAGTTATTTAGGTTTTGTGATTAAGCAATTCATTAGGCTTTAAATGACACTAACTAATTACCTTATAGGCACCATATTAAGAAATCTCCTCTAAATGTAGAAAGAGACATGGCAAAGCCTTCAAGTGGAGGGGAGATGGAATTTCACTCATTTATACTATGAACTATAGGTTCTCCTAGTTGCCTTTCTTGAATTTTGAGCTTACAATGTTAATTAAGATACAGTAGTAGAGATAACTTTTTTAAAAAAATTAGTACTATATGTATGTGTATGTGTGTGTGTACTTTAACAAGAAAAATACCCAGAAAATGAAGCAAATAGTTAAAAGAATATGGCTTTCAAGACCTAATACTCTTTTACACAGCAAAGCAGAAATGTTTAAAGTAGCTAACCAAAATGATGAAAAAGCTCCTATTTGGTTTGACTATCCGGTTTTTATTTTCTCCCTCTCTTGTCTTAACTAATCTGGTCCCTGTGGCCTCTGAGTGGGTGGCTGCATAACAGCCACACTCCCACCATTTCCATTCCTTAACTGTGGAGATATGAATTATAATCCTTCTCAGTAGACAGATGGATTTGAAGCTATCATTTTTTTTAATATAACTGCTTGGCACTTTTTAAGGGATACCTCTACTGCTTGGTTAGCAATATTTACTGCACATTTTGAGGCCTGTTTTATTGCCACTGATCATACAAAGTCTTGATTCATTAAGAAATTCCTTTGTTTTATTCAAATATTAATATAATGCCTCGTGTGTCCATACAAGGGTGCTCTAATTCCTAGAGAAATCAAGCACTGGTACCTAACACCTTTGACAGTAATTTCACTATACAAATGGGTGATTCCCAAGTTAACTTTACAACACAAGCTCATCAAAATGACCCCATATTTCTCATCCTGCACCCCATAGTTAGATATGGTTTTGATGAATTCTGAATCCATGATTCCTCCATTTTAAAATGAAATTATTTTAATTTTAAAATAGAAACTTTTGTCCATTCAATATGTAGTATAACTTAAAGGCTGTCCATGTCATCTGGTTATTCACTGTTTGGGAACAGGAAAAAGATGAATCTTAGAAAGCCAGAGAGAATTTGACATTATAATAGATTTAGTGGGAGTTGAACTAGCAGTAGAGTACACAGGCAAAACTGCAGAAGGACTTAAGCCATTAGAGATACTTATAGCTCTTCACATACCTGGCTGATCCCAAATACCAATGATTTTATTTGGGAACATTTATATAAATTACTGCTGTTACTACATGTACCAGTTGAGCATCCTTAATTCAAAAATCCAAAATCCAAATTGTTTCAAGATCCAAATTTTTTGTATAACAATATGATGCTCAAGAAATTTCAGATTTTGGAGAATGCTGAATTTTCAATTTTCAGATGAGTGGTGATCAATTAGTAAATGCTATGCAAATATTTACTTCAAACCTGAAAAAAATCAGAAATCTGAAACTCTGTTGGTCTCAAGCATTTCAGATAAGGGATACTCAACCTGTACTCATGAATCTACAGAAGTCTTATGATTACAAGACTATTCCCATTTTACAGAAAAGGAAACTGAGGGGAAATATGTTGAAAATAATCTGCCTACAATTGTATAGCAAAGATAGCTAGAACTCACCCTAGGGTCCAAGTCACAAATTCCATGTACTTCCCACCACATGACTAAGAAAGACAAGGTCTAATATATAATAGTTGTGAACATTTATTATGTAGTAAACAAGAAACTGCTCTTTCACATTGTAAATACTAAGTAGATTAAGAGGCTTGCAAACCTCAATAGCTTCAAGAGAAAGAGAAGTAAAATAGATAAGAATAGTGGTCATTTAAAAAGCAATTTGGTAAGAAAGGGATTTGAATGTGTAATGCAAAAGGCAAATAATACCAATATAAATTACTACATAATATAACCATATTAAAATAATTTAACCAGTTGTATCAATTACCAACAATTCATTTGAAGTCATGTAAATCTGAAAAAAAATATAATTTTAAGATCAATGTTAAAAACATATTTTTTAAAAAGTAACATAGGGAATAATCCCTATTAAAATTTGATCAAAGGCTTTGCTTTTCATTCAAGTAAAATACTGCATTCAATTTTGGCTCCTCTATGGATTTACATTTTGCTAAAACTGGTAATACCAATTTGAATTATTGAAAGTAGTACAGTTTTATGTACGTTCTTCTGACATCTTGTTCAATCATTTAATGTAGTTCTTTGTCTTGGAAAAATTTATTCCAAAGACTCTGAAATAAGGAGAACAACCTAATTAAAATAATCCCATACTTTTGCTTGACTTCTATGACTTTAATTTAATAATTTAAGTGATTAAATTTTTTCTTCTCCAAATTCTTATTTCAGGTTTCTCAGATAAAAATTACCCCAATCCCAGGTTTTCTATTAAAATCTAGTTCAATCTCAAAAACACACCCTTATCCTAACATCAATTTTTCCAGTCTAATATTATTTTACATGTTTTAAAAATTCTTTATTTCTATAAATTGAATGATCATTTTCAGTGCTTTACACTATCCTACTACTTTCCCTATAAATAATAATAAAGTACTTGGATTAGAGCAATATCCATAGGCCAACTGGTCCCAACTTGTACCTGACCTGAATTTCCAATGCACTGAGAGAGATATGCAATGTTTTCTTTTTTTTTTTTTTATTATTGGTCTTTCAAAATATTACATAGTTCTTAATACATCATATTACACGGTTTGATTCAAGTGGGTTATGAACTCCCACTTTTACCCCGTATACAGATTGCTTAATCACATCAGTTACCCTTCCATTGATTGACATATTGCCTTTCTAGTGTCTGATGTATTCTGCTGTCTGTCCTATTCTCTACTATCCCCCCTCCCCTCCCCTCCCCTCCCCTCGGCTTTAGCTCAAGCGGTTACTTCCTCAAGCCAGGCTTTCTAGCTGCAATGTTTTCTACAAAGCCAGGTTTTATAATCTAATAGGCTTTTATCAAGATTTAAAATGTGAACGTAGAGAAAATTTTAAAAATACGGAATATTTTATGGTGTAATACCAAAGACTAACTACATATATCAGGAAAAACAAATGCTAACATTATGTAGTGAATGGGAATTTTTTTTTCTATTCTACCTAACTAGACAGAAATGAGAGCAGCAATAATTGAAGAAGTTATAAAATGTCTTTAAAATAATGATCATTCTTGGTCTTCACTCGAATACTAGAAGTCAGCCCGATTCCTTTTCCTGGTCTTTTGAAAACTTCTTCAGAGATTTACTACAAAGACATACTTCCTCCTTCCTGGAAGTTAGTCCTGCTAAGTGGACACTTCTCTGTATAGGAAGGCAGACTTTCCTAGCCTCTCTCCACTCCCATCTTGATAGAATAGTCCAGTTCTTAAGCATATACTCTTCTATTTTATCCTTCATATAGGGACTTCTCTATAGTGCCATTCCACTGAAGTAAATCATGAACTTCCTCTAATATTTTATGTATATACCATAGATTTATTTCCACCAGATTTTAGGTAGTACAGTATGTGAAGTAAAGAAAATGCTTGTCATGAAATACACTGTTATCATGGTGACTTTTAAACTCTTATGGGTAAAAATAGTTGAGATATAAATAAAGGAGAACTTTACCCCTTCATCCTGTGAAAGGGGATTGTTGATCATCAAATCTTGTTGGCCAACAACCTTCCTTGGGTTTGTGATATGCTGGTAAAGAATGAAAACACACAGAAAGATCAGAGGCTACTGGACTTTATAAATAAAAGACAATTACATTAATTACATTTACTATTTACTTACTACTTCTTTAATGTTGCTGTACCATGCTCTTAACTCTACTTATCCATTGACTTTTATCTTGAGGAACAACACAAAGAAACAGCTGTCAAGGGAAAAAAAATTGTAAGAATCATAAATACAATGTGAAACCAGGCCAAAAGAATAACCTGCAAATCAAAATTGATATCCCATTCATGCTATTTTATATTCATATCATTACTTTAATTTCCAGTAATTTATATTTGTGGATATTTAAGAAACATATAGTTAGAAATTTTAAAATTGAGTAATCAAAAGCAAAAGTAAGATCTCAGAAGCTGCACCATAAAATAGAATCAAGCCTCCCTCCAGATTCGTATTAAAAATGAAAAAAAAAGTCATCAACAATTTCCATTCTATATTCTAATCTTATAGGAAGTAGCAGGGAGATATTACAAGGTACAAGTTCTGATTAGTAATTTTTAGATTTAAGGTTTTATTTTAAAGCAAAGCAGATAAAGGACAGAGAAGAACAGTAAGAATAGTCTGAGAAAGCAGAATATTATTTAAGAAGCAAAATGTAATTTACAATTGGCAATCAGCTTATGAAAATAAGCATTTTTAAAAAGACAAATTTTATTTAATTTAGTTTAATGCAACATTAAAATAAATCTGGACTTAGGTTTATTTTTAGCAGATGAAGGATACTAAAAGTTAAACAACAGGGAATGGGGGTGGGCACAAATATTTGTATACAAATATTCTAGCAGCAGGTCTCCTGCCTTTACTGCTTTCATCTAACAGAAGAAAAATGCATTTTAATTATTAAATCTAAATTATTAAATCTAAAACTGTGTAATATATCATGTGTTTCTTACTGTCTTTGCTTGCACAGACTCATTATGCTCAATATAGGCAGATAACCCTAAAAACTTTTGATAAAAATCACTTTTAAGTCACATCTAAACCTAAATTAATTCATTTTGGAGAACAAAAAGAAACACTTTTTCAAAGCAATTAAAAAGATAACTGTGAGTTATGATTACTACTTTTGGTAACCAATGACCTTTCCACTGAAGGAGAATGACCCAATTATCTTCCAATTCTCCTTGCTGCCCTTCAGTTTGTGTTCTAGCAAAAGAAATAGAAAAAATCTTTTCCATCTGCTTATGAAGGAAGAAGGAAGGGTAACCAAATGAGGGTGCTTGATACAACACAAACAGGAAGATTATCCACCTCCCCCACTTCTGCCCAGCTTCAAGAATTTCTACAAAAGCCTCTAAGCAATACAAAGGTGTTGCTCTGAAATTTGTACCATACAGACAAATGAAAAGATAGTTGTTTTGAATGATTTCCTTAAAATTATTCAGGACTAACATGGTTCAAGCTTACTAGTAAATGTCCTATGAAAAATAAACACGGATGGCCAAAAAACTGAAGTGAAGTCCCTTGGAAAAATTCAGCCATCCTCTGCATGGGTAATCTTCCAGGGCATCAGGTACTGTGTTGATATATTGCAACCACAAACTGTAAATAAATATTTTCTTCTTACCTTCCAGCAAATACTTCGGAACCTGCTGCTTCTCAGCTGCCCATTAATCCCTTTCTGCCTTATTTTTGCCAAGTAATTGTTGTTTACAAATAGTTCTTCCCATTCTTTCCTATATGAAAGAAAGCAAAGCATGGGAATCCTTTTGTTACAATTCTTCTGCTTCAAGAGGAGTGCTACAGAAAAATAATTTTAAATAAGTCTAAGAAATGCAAATTTTAAAATGTATATATTTAGATTCTGTTTCTGAACGCATGGCTGTCTTTTTGGACACAGTTCTTCTGTAGATTTATTGAATATGTAGATAGCTATAATTATGCCAGTAACTGAAATTCATAATGTCTATGGAGGCTATTCCATTCCATCTAAAATGTTGGTAGTGCAATTCAGTGACTAAACAAGAAAAAAAAAAGAATATTAATAACAATACCTGACTGCTTGAGCCATTGACAGATGTATCTACTCTGAAAATAGACTTTAAAAAAAGGTATTGTTGATTACACTGGCTTCTCACATGAAATATCTATTTGAATAAACTGCTTTCTCCTTAAAGTTAAACTGGGCATTTAAGTATAATAGAAGACTACTTTCTTTAACTGTTGGTGGTATTTACTATTGAAATCTCTGCAACTTCTTTCTACATGATCGGTTTTAAAATTTTAACAGATGCAGGCAAATTTGAAGAAAACATCAAAAAATTAAAAAGCCTCACTGTAAAAACTGTTAAAGGCAAGCTTGAGTACCTTGCAGTACCTATGGCTGAGTAGATAAACAACTGAAATATGCCTCCCAGGCATGCAGACACCAGGGGCCTAACACCTGTGCCTCATTAATATACAAGTAAATCTGCTCTACTGGGAAACAATTGGAAATTAATTGTCCCAAACCATTTACTGAGTTTGAATAAAGGAATTAGTCCTATATTTCCAGCATCTTGCACCAAACTAAACATTAAGAATCATTTGTCAACAGTTGAGGCTACTGAGATCAGTTTCATGAAATTACTCTTGAGTTCCATGATGCCACAATAAAATTAACTTATAATTTAAAATTTATTATCAAAGCTGAAACCCTGGGGGCAATCTCTTAAGAGAGATTTCCTAAAAAGAAAGTCACTAAAACTCTGTCACTCTGTCAGTGTTGTTTATGTGCACAGTTGTCACTGACTAGATCCTCCTCCTTTTAAGGATGGCCTTGCATACTATGCTGACCACCATGAGCTCAACTACCTGTACAACCAGAGTTCAAAAATATGACAAGCCAGACACACCTTCTCCACAAAGTTCCACAAGAATGATCAAAAACAATACCACATTCCCTACTGCCATCAGAACGTCCAGCCTGTAGAATGGATCCCATTACACCATTTCTTCTTCCAATAGAGGCTTGTAGCTAACTATGCCAAATAGTGCACAAGCTCCAATACAATGCTAGAAGAAAGGCATCTCTATCTCCATTCCAAAAAAATGTCTTTTCTTACTCTATTAATATGAAAAAATTTGTATTAATTTGCATTCATGTTATTAGTGAAAGTGAAACATTTTCAAACGTTTGGGTCATCTGGTTTCTTATTTATTAAAACTCTGCCCATGATAAGCATAATAGGATAGTAGTTTAGAGCATGGGCATGAGAATCACAATCCTGGGATGGAAAAGCCAGCCATGTAGTCAGAAAGAGTAAACTATTTACACTCTACTTATTGTCAGCTCACATAAAAAATTTACTTAACCTCATTGTGTCTTAGTTTCTTTATCGATGAAATAATAATAGCATCCCCCTCAAAGAATTATTATGAAGATTAAAAGAACACATGAAACACCCTCAGAAGTGTACATAGTACACATCATTTTAAAAAATTGTTAGAATAATTATAATATTGATTTTATTTTAGATGCTTTATTGTTGATCCAAGAGAAAAGCTTTTCATACATGTAAGACACTATCAGGCATATATATTTTAACCCAGTTGGCTTGATTTTCAACACAATAAGGCTTTTTAATTTATATAAAATTTAGATCTAAAATTGCTTTCTCTTGTTGATTGGTCCAGTTGTTTTCTGAATTCTTGATCACGCACAGATCAAAAAACTATTTACTGAATTTTGCGTTTTTTTAAAAAAACTTTAACCCATTTATATTATCTATGATATTTTAAATATTTTCTATAATTTCATATATATATTTATATATACCTATATCTCCTATTATTAAAGTTTGTTTTTTTAATCCAGTTTTTACTTTTATTCAAAATGAGATAAGCAACAAGTAACTAAGAACATTAGAGGAGTACATTTCAGAAATCTTATGCTTATGTAAGTACTTTGTGCTTTCTTAAAACAAAAACCACCACAAATTTCAAATGTGTTCTGAACCTAAAAGGAACTAGGCACTTCCATGGCCTGAAAACACCAATAATTCCAAGTAAGAGAAAGAAATATAAAGCAATGACTCTTCCAGCTTCTTTTAAAATCAGCTTCTATTCACAGGTACCAAGAAATTGTAAAAGTACAGGCACAGCTGGTCGCTAGATTTATCTCCATCTTGTCAAATGAAACAGGCTTTTAAGGTCATGTTACGTATTACTTATGTAATGAAATATAATTATTTGTTAGCTTAAATAAGACCCTGTAACTTGATTACAGTGTTGGTATAGAGAAAAGGACACTGAGATATCAATTTACATTATCTCTAAAATTCACAATCATTTAAATTTATTCATGGGTACTTAGAGTTCTCTAAGTCATAACATCAAAAACTGAAGAAAAGCCCTAACAATCAGGCCCACAAAGTCCACAAGATAATGTATTAATTGTCTTTCTCTTCAATGGAATAGTGTTTCATCCAAAACTGATACAAAGTAAGTAAAATATTAAGCTCCTACTATGTGTTTAGCACTTATAGACATTTAAAACCTTAAACTAGGTGCATGGACAGATAGACGTGCAAAAAATTGTACGAAGATTCACACAATGTACATTACTAGTAAATGAAAGAAGAAATATCTTTAGACTTAAAAATTAAAACTCAAGATATAAAAATAATTGTAGCACCACAGGTGATGAAACTTTTCTACTCCTAAGAATTAAGTTATGAGAGGTTAGAAAGACTCAAAGTGTTGAAAGGTGCTTCAAGGGGAGCTGGATCAAAATGAAACTTTTTTTTACAATCAGAAATATGAATAATGGGTTTGCTCCTAAACCTGGAGGAAAACAATGGGAAAAGAACAGGGAATAGTGAAGATTTGGTGGCAGAATTTTTCAGTTTAATTAGCAAAAATAAAGGAAATGTAGTTGCTACACTTTGTCTTATACTATATATTATATATATAACAAGTATATATTACAATTATACGTGTGTGTGTGTGTGTTTCTGATGATGATGTCATTAAAATGCTAAAAAGTCAACTTATGATATATTTTGGGTAAACCACTTCTAACCACTAAAATAACCCTCTTAGAGTTTTGTTTTTACTTCTTTATGAATGAAGAAACTAAGGCTCATAAAAATTAAATTACTCTCAAGACAAAAAAAGAAATGAGATTTTTTAAAAGCACCCCAAAACAACCTCTTGGCAGTAAGTTGGGGTAGAAATGTTTTCTTCCCCCCATTTTAAGTTTTTGAATATTAAGTCTGAGGGCAAGAGATAAGTTTTCAACTGCTGGACTGAGAAGATAAGTCAATAACTGCTACAGTGAGCAGTTAAAAACATATTACTCTGCATTAAGAAATGACAAAATCAAAGAATTTGGAGGGAAATGGATGGCATTAGAGCAGATTATGCTAAGTTAAGCTAGCCAATCCTTAAAAAACAAATGCCAAATGACTTCTTTGATATAGGGGAGTAACTAAGGACAGAGTAGGGACAAAGAGCAGGAGAATAAGATTAACATTAATAGGGATGAGAGGGGGGAGGGAAAGGGAGAGAGAAGGGAAACTGCATGGAAAGGGAAGGTGATCCTCAGGGTTATACAAAATTACATACAAGAGGAAGTGAGGGGTAAGGGAAGAATAATACAAGTGGAAGAAATGTTTTACAGTAGAGGGGGTTGAGAGAGAAGAGGGGAGGGGTGGGGAGGGGAGGGGGGATAGTAGAGGTTAGGATAGAGAGCAGAATTCATCAGACACTAGAATGGCAATATGTAAATCAATGGAAATGTAATCGATGTAACTGATGTGATTCAGCAATCTGTATACGGGGTAAAAATGGGAGTTCATAACCCTTTTGAATCAAACTGTGAAATATGATATATCAAGTTAGATGTAATGTTTTGAACAACCAACAATAAAAAAAAAAAAACATACACTTAGTGTACAAAAGCCTAAGTGATTAGACCTTTAAGGACTCCTTTTTAAAAGCAACACTAGTGCCATCTGGTGGCAATTACTCTTGCATGCAGGCACTGTGTCCCTGACAACAATCAGCATTTAATCAAGGAGGGGCAGGGATGGGTAAATTTTATTTCTCATGTCAGGGTCAATGGATTAGTAGTTCAGAAGCACTGTGTTGAGAAGTTCTTTGAGCCTATGCTTGTGCTCCTCAGGAATAAAAATGTTATGACTGAAAAAACAGCCATGAGTGTAGCAATCATTCTCAAAAATGAAATCAACTTTTGCAGTGGCAATTGATACTTTCCCTCTAATATAATTTATTTAGCCATTTAAGCCTCTTGCAATATGGACTTTTTAAAAAAAAAAAAAGTAAATCAATTTTAATATGCACTGAATAAATACAGCTGATGATTATAAGAGATATTTCCAATTATATATTTTAATGTAGTATTTTCCCAAAATTTGCACATAAAATTAATAAGAAACTAGTTAGTACCTTCTAAGTTTATTTGTTTAAATAGTTTTTAACCTAAATGATGCATAAATTATAAAACTATGTACTAATTTAGGTCTAGAAAACTTAATTATTGTCCCACATGTTGATACACTATAGAAAATTACATTCTATACTTTGATAATTTCTATCCTATTTCTAGACATCATTTAGATAGAGAATAACAACTCTATGTGGGTAACTTAAGAAACCAAACAACTACAATAATGGTAAAGAGTTGAGACACTAAACATAATTTAGGAATGAAGGTCTCCAGTACTCGGTGAAGGAGAGCTATTTTGGCTTCTGATAATGAATTTGCTGGTTGAACAAGGATGATCACTAAGAGGAAGCCCAAGTCACAGAGTGTAGAAGAAAAAAAGGAGGAGAGGAAACATGCTTCTCTCCATACTTCTGAGAGGTATGGAGAGAGGGCATTTGGCAGAAGGATCCCTCAGAGATACAGATTACAAGATCTGCCAGCCAACCCTGACCTCCTTACTGAGATCTGAATAGAGAAATGACAGAATAAGAAGCTGCAGCGGCCAGGGCAAGATGCAGATTACTATTTACAAGCAGGATTAGATCACAATTAAATGTGTAGAATATGTGAAGCTGAGGAAACAAAAGGTAAAACAGCTAAACTTGATACAAAAAAGGTTTATACAATTGTAATTGTAACCCTAAAATACATGCCAATATTTCAAGAATTGCCACAAAAATTTTGATCACATTTGTTTTATCAAATGCAAAGGAATAGGAGACAGACTTTTAGCATATTTCCAATCTATATAGAAATATATTAGTGAAACATTTCCATCTGTGAAAGGACTGTACCTTAATTCCAGTATTCCGTCTGATATCATTTTAAAGCTATGATTTTGAAAATACTATTCAAATGGAACAAGGACCATCTAGCTTAAAATCAATGAAAATATGAGCAGTGTAAATTAGGTATGTCAGCATCAGACTGTAAAGTGTGGCACTAGATACAGGTAAGCTACAACATTAGGACTGTAGGTGCCAAGATCAACCAGATAAACACTGATGTTATCTATAATTACCTCATTTTTAGCTTAAATCACAGGTAATGAGGGAACTCAGAGTCTCTAAAAGGCAATTAGAAACTGTACTGGCTTTTTTGCTTCCTGTATCAGGAATTTTTAAAAACTTTTATTTAAAGCTTTTTTTCCTCTTCATAAAGAAACATTGGGCATATCACTTATACATATATAAGTACATATAAAAACAGAATGCACAATTACCCACAAGCTTAATTTGGATTTCTTCATACATCTAAGTAAAATAAGTTCTCACATGGTAAGGCTCCACTGAAACAAAGGCAAAGAACAGTTCACTGCATGGAAGTCTGCTAAAATGGATTTAAGATGATGTTTTCATTTGGGTTTGAATTCGATTTTGAATTGGGAAATCTTGAGCTTCCATCTTAATATCTACACTGTACAAAGAACTTAGTTAGAAACAGCTCAAGATGGTTAGATATAATACTCTCTTAAGAAATATATTATTTTCTTCAAAATACAGTGTTTAAGAGCCTCTAAATTGAAGATCATATAAAACAGGTAAACTCAATCATGCTTTCAGAAAAGGAATCAAGGAAAGCTGTATCATAAGCTTTTTAATTTCATAAAAACTTTTTAAATTTATAAAATATTAAACTCGTAATAAAGGTCATTATATTATTAATCAAGAATCAGCATTTAGAAATGAGGTGAGAAAAGGATCCTATATCAGAATCTCTCTATGAAATGGTCTGTAGGGAATAATCTTATACTCCCTGGTTTAGTGGTGTTTCTCGTGTAATTAATAAATAGGGAAAAATGCCCTTCTTTTGAGACTTCTCCCACCATACCTTCTTTATCTTCTTCCCACTCCCAACCCACATTTACCATGATATTTGTGACAATTGGAACTGGATTGATACCTAACTTTTAAAACATTATAAGGAATTTGCTACACTATCTGGAATATAAACAATACAATAAAGAAAACTCTTCAGAATCAAGAACAAATTATTTTCCAGGAATTTTAAAAATAGGCATTTATTTAGTAAAATCTGATATACTAATTAAAACCCAAACCTCTCTCTTCAAGCACGTTTTCCAAGAGTTGATTTATAGGGCATTATATAAATAGAAATATGTGTATGGTTGAATAAGTATTTTCTCTTGAAAAGATTAAAATGGATTGTATTTTTGCTGAATCTTTTATTCATTTAACAATCTCTAGAGCAGCAACATCCAGTAGAACTTTATGAGGTGCCAGAAATGTTTTATATCTGATTGATATAGTAAAGCAGGAATCATATATAGCTAGCTACTAAGCTATTGAAATATGGCTAGCACAAAGAACTACATATGTGCATTCAATTGTTAAGGCAATATCTATAAAGATTCAAGGGATGATATGACACATGCTCATATATGGTATAATTGGGGAATGAAAACAAACATTAAAAATTAATACATGTGGTTAAATAAGTCAAGGTAAGTCTATAAAAGATGTTGTAACACAGTATATAATTACTCTAAATAAATAGTGCTAATAAAAGAACTATTGGATATAAATGAAATACTTGATCTTTCTTGTCTCATTGCCTTTCCCGTGGGTGTTTCTGACACCATCACAACCCTTTGCCTTCTGCCTCTTCCACCTCCCTCTTCTCATATATAAACATGTGAAAGTTAGGAAAACAGATCTTTATATGTGACAGTGTAACTTTTAGTAGTTACTAAAAATGGTCAATGCAGGAAACAACTAGAACCAAGATTCATATCATAAGTCAAATATAACCATTCTCAGTAACACACTGGCTAAAAGAACCAAGAAAGGATAACTTAAAATGAGGATACATGGGTCAGGCGATAAAATTAAGTTTAAAGCCAATGATAAACTTTAAATTTATTTGGATTAATGTACTAGTGGAAACAATTTCATATAGACCTCTGAAAAGGTAAGGAAACATCCCTACCCAAATGCTACTAGAAAATCTCTTTCAATTGTAGGTTGATAACTGAAATGCTTGAGAACAGATTTCAGATTTTGGAGGGTTTGTTTTTGTTGCTGCTGCTGTTTTTGATTTTAGACTATTTGTGTAGACTTTACCAGTTGAGTACTTCAACCTGGAAAAAAAAAATTCAAAATGCTGCAAAATCGGAAACTTTTTGGTGTGATCACTGCTCCGACAAGTTTCAGATTTTGGAGTATTTCAGACTTTGGGTTTTGGGAATAAAGAACTCAAATTTTTTTAGAACAAAAAAAGGTGATTTATTTTCAAAACCATGCTTAAAAACAATAATACCTCAATTACCTGGTGTGATGAAATGTATGTCACATGTGATATTGAAAGTACCAAAATATTCCCAAGACTTAAAAGTAACTGTTTTCTACCTGTGGTATACATTTGAAAAAATGCAAAGCCATTTCCACTTACATTAAATAACAAACTACATTGTTTTTATAGTTTCCCATTCTATTTTTAGTGACATTTCTCTCATGCCTATTTTGGCCAAGCTATCATATTTAAGGTTATATATCCCTTTTACCATTTGCAGTTTGCTTTCCATGGTTTCAATAATCCCAGTCCACTATCAGTCTGAAAATATTAAATTGAAAACTCTGAAAAAAAATTCATGTTTTAAATTGTATAACATTATGAGTAAGGTAATGTTGTCTCATGTAATCCTACTCCATTCTTCCCCAGATATGGGTCATCCCCCTGTCCAGCAAATATGCTGAATATGCTGCACACTCATAAGTCATGTAGTAGTTACTTCCGTTATCAAACCAAATGTCTTGGTATCAAGATGCTTATGTGCAAGAAACATTTAATTTACCTAATATTAGCCACAAAGCGAAAGAGTAATAATTTTGGCAATCTGGATATGCCCAGAAGCTATAAAATGCTTCCTTTAATTAAAGGGGTAAAAGGGAAAAAAAAATCATATGCTGAGATTGGTCTACAATGAATCTTTAATCTGTGAATTTGTGAAAGAAAAATTAAAAAATTAAATGCAGGATAGTTTGCTGTGGTATCTCAAACTGAAGAAATTCTGGCCACAATGTGTAATAAGTACTTAGTAAAGATGGAAAAGACATTAAATATAGGGTTCAATACTCTCTGCAGTTTTAGGAATGAATGCGGTGGGGAGTCTTAGAAAGTAAAAAAATAAAGAGATCAAGGGGTTCTACTGTACATTAGTTTTGAAAATATTTGTAGATGTAGATGGACACAATATCTTTATTTTACATATTTATTTTTATGTAGAGCTGAGTATTAAACCCAGTGCTCACACATACAAGGCAAGCGCTCCACCACTGAACCACAACTCCAGCTGTGTACATTAGCTTTTAAATTGTCATTTCCTCAGACTATCATTAAAAATAAGACAACAAACTCAACTTTGCACTTAAGCCTACTTCAATTTCATAATCTTTTATCTTTTCAATTAAAAGTGTGCTGAGAAATAAGACTAATTAGAATAAAAGAAATGGTAGGATTCTCCTCATACTAAGTACTCATAAATGAATTGACCTTTTTGTCATTCTAATATTGCCTTTTCATTTCTAAGTTTCTGATTTTATTCTAGTTGGTTGACACTATTACAACATGGACCTTTAAGAAACTGATATGTTAACGCATAACCAAAGAACTGGATCTTGTTGTGGTAGAGAGAGTTGCGGGAGATACTAAAATCACTTGATCTATCATGAAAGATTTGTTGCTAGGCACAAGAGGTACAGAAGTTTTCATCAAGGAATCGAGGGTATAGAAAGCTAATTTGGATGCCTGCTTTATTTGCCATGTAGGCTATAATACCAATGGAGTAGAATTTTTATTACTGATTTTAAAAAAAGCATTAGCTCCATTTTTTCATTGCCTAAATTATGTTGTTTATAAAACGTCCTGTGTTGAGCATAAACATTCTCCATAGCTGAAATTTATTATTATTTGAAATTTTTACCTATAAGAACCCAAATCTAGTAAAAAGGTCTTTTGGTATTTTATATTTGGTATTTTTATCCACAGACACAATAATTCAAATATCCCTAAATGAATGCCACAGAAATTTAATTCTATAACCACAGATATCTTTAAATGAACCAAAGAGATGGTCCCATGTTACAGGAAATGCTACTATGAAACTGAAAATTAGCACCAAAAGAAAATTCCCATTTTTGGAACAGAACTTTTTAAAGATATTATGGTTAAAAGTAGTGGGACGCCAGACTCCTTTTCTAGGGTACATCAGGAGGCATTGGAGAAAGTATGAGAAAAGGGCTAAAATGCCAGACTACTTTGTATTTATCTATTCTATTCCCTTCCAGCCTTTTTCAAATCTCACATGAAAAAAAAAATGGTCCATGCTCAGCCTACACAGAATATAAAGGAGAGTATTAGACTACATGAGTTCAGTAAGGTAGGGGAAGTGACAAGTAAACTTAATATAGAAGTTACCTTAAAGACTATAAACTTATTACTGTGAACTAAACAAAATAAAAAATGAAAGTCTAGGTCTAGATTAATATAGTAGAACTATGGTGTTCAAAAGACTTTACCTAAAAGTTTTTTTTAAAAAATTGGAATGAGAGAAGAATGTTCTACTATTCCATATTGTTTCTGATGGGTTGAAAGACTTGTCAGTGGAATTAGTTTCTAATCTGAGCACAGTAGAATGGAACACAATCCTTCACACTCTTTTTAAGAATATGTCAACCAAACTAAACCTACTTTACATCTCTGAATACTACCTCTATAACCATGAAATTAAAATTATAACTATGTTTTCATGATACTATCTTTAAAATTTCAGATTTTCTCTCATTCACACAGGCTATTTTTTATTCCATAGCTGTTTTATTAATTTCCTTCAAACTTCTGGGCATATCATACTCATCTCAGTTGCATCACTATCAACTATGTTAAACTCAGCACTAAATTTAACCAAATCTACTCATTCTAATACTGCAAAAGAAACTAAAAGAATGCATTGCTAAAAAGTAGAAAGTGAAGACTGGTTTTGTTCATATTGTTCACCTCCCTGAAAATTCCTGTTCCTTTAGAAGGTCTAGCAACAAATCTTTCTTGTAACTATCATCCACCACCCTACTACGACCCCTTAATTTTAGTTAGCCACATTTGGTCTTTCCCAGGTTCTTCAAAACTGTGCTCATAGATACTATTCAGTATCTATGTTAGTTGTTTCCATGTTTTGTCTCCCTTACTGGATGAAGAGGACAGGATCTAAGTTTTATTCCTCTTTAGGGATCAAAGGTATCCCTTATGGGCCTGTCTGTATGAGGTGCATCCCCATAAAGACTTCCATAATGATTGAAGTTATTTAGCTCTCCTGAATTACAATACCAAAAAATTATTTAAAGATTAGGGAGATAAAAACAAAAGGTAATATTTTCACCTTGGTTTCTGGAAAATCAAAAGTGCTCTCTGAAATTATTCACTTAACTATAAAGGTGTGGAGCCTCGAACAAATATGGAAATATGAAATAAGAAAATGTGATAATGAGATTGTGAGGTTAAATATTAGAACAGATTGTATAAAAAGTCATTAGGGAGATAAAAACAAAAGGTAATATTTTCACCTTGGTTTCTGGAAAATCAAAAGTGCTCTCTGAAATTATTCACTTAACTATAAAGGTGTGGAGCCTCGAACAAATATGGAAATATGAAATAAGAAAATGTGATAATGAGATTGTGAGGTTAAATATTAGAACAGATTGTATAAAAATTCTTCCTATGTAATGTGTAAGTAACTATAGATAAATCTGATTCTTAAAGTACTCATTTATTGTCACTGTAGAAATGTAAAAAGTTTTAAAAACTTTTCTGGGATAAAGGCCAACTTTGTCAAATGAAAGAGTAGATAAAAATATAAAGGAAATTGGAGAAAGAAAGATGAAGAAACACTGTTATCCACTATGTCTCAAATGACTAGGCCAGGTTTCCATACTTTCCATAGGTATGCTCCCTACAATCCTATGTTATAGCTGCTGTTAACAATTTTATAGATGAGGTAATTAGGAACCAGAAAGATTAAATACCTTGCCTAAGCTAATACAGCCAACAAGTGGTAGAGTGTAAGATATATACTTTGATATGTCTTATTTACATCTGTGCTCTTTTTCTAAATCAATTCCCCAAATCACAAACTTATTCTTAAGAATTCATAGTTTGTCATATAATTATATAGATTCACAACAAAATATAAACAATACAACAAATTCAGAAAAGAATGAGCAAAGAATCTTAATTCTAGGCCCTCTTTCCTCCTCTTCTACTTACTACTAAGCTATGAAATGATGAAAAAGCAATTAAAATGACAAGGTCTTAAGAATTTAAGATGATTGGGTGGTGGGGGACAGGGATGGATAATGCAGATTGGTCTCTTTACTATAACTTTCAGCAAATAAATAGATTCTAGTGAGCCAATATTTTTGTATGTGAGGCAGAATGTGTGTGTTGTGTGAATGCACATGTGAGCATGTTGCTGGGGATTAAACCCAGGGACTCAGGTGTGCTAGGAAGTCTGGATTCTTAAAAACAACAAGATCAGCAAAAATATATCATTCTAGGAGTATTAATAGGAATTTTCTGAATTTAAAATTTTTAATTCAAAGTACGCCTTTGCTCTGTTATTTCTCCTTTAATATTTATAACCATTTCTCCATTTTTATTTTAATGATACATTACTTTTTACATACAAATGTAAAAGGTATTAACTAAAAATAAATGCTCTGAAGGTACTGATTACATGTAAACAAGGGATAGAAATATCTTTGTAATAAACCTTTTCACCTATTTTTAAAATGATTTAAAGAAAACTATTTTATGATTTAGTGATTAAAGAATGTTCAAATGAATGTATATTTCCTTGTTCAGGAAAAGATTTAACTTTTAGATGCAAAAGCTAAACGTACTTGTAAGTTTTAAAACACTTTTCCCAACGTAAAACACCCTTTGATTGAGCTACAGAATACACCATATTCTTCAACAAATGTCCTTTTGGAATACAAAATATAGCACCTCTTTAGAAGAAAGATTGAAGAAGTATGTATGTTTTTCTAAAAAAAAAAAACAAGTAGGCAAGCCTTCAAAAAATGTTAATTGCCAAAGTCACACCACTGTCCCAGTTGTGGGATTGTTAACTAAAAAGACACACATTAGTATTTCTGCAATCGTTTTTACATACAACTTACTTTTAATTCAACACCATGATTCCTTACTAAATTCTTATAATCTTTAGCTTAGTGGCTATGACTTGTAATTGAACCATCATCAGTTTTGGTTATTCTGTGTGTATCTTGAAGTCAACTTTGCATTTACAATTTATTATCTGAAAGTCTTCCAATTGTCAAAATACAGAAGATAGTACATTTTCCTTACAGGATAGTTTGAGAAAATACATACATACATAGTGCCATGTGAAATTAAACTGAGAAAAATAGAGTAAACCAGATGATTTCCTACTATATATACAAGAATCTAGAAAATCAAGAGTTAAGTATAATGTACTAATTTATTTTAAAATAAGCCACAATGATTTTCATTCTATCATAGGCCATTTATACAATGCCAAGATGATGTGTGAAAATTAAGCAATATTTTGAGTTCCCAAGCAAATGCCAAATAACTGGTCTGAGTTTTCTATAAACTGACTAGTAAGCCAAATTTACCACGAATTTTTTGACTAAAAATACAATCTAATTCTTATCAATAAATAAAGCAAAAAATGAAGATATTTTCTATATTGGGAATCATGACATTATATCTGGGAAAAAAGCACTACATAGATTTCCTATGAACTTTTGTAAAAGTTTTAATTTGATCAAAAAGATGTTAAGAAACAGTAATAAAAGTTTAAAAATGTTCACCTTCAATTTATTTCATAGGTCACTGTTATAACATCTAATAAGATAATTAAAAACATGCAAGCAGCTGGTACTACAGCTAAACAGATTAATGTAATAGTCTACAGTCATATGTGCTGGCAAGGGGCTTGCCTCTTTTGGGAGAGGAAGGTCAGCTGCCCTTGGGAGGAGGAAGGGTGGAAGAGAAAGAATATTCTTTCTACCATATAGCCCTGTGCTGGATGGATTCATGAAGTTAAATGGCCACTGCAAACCAGTAATCAGAAAACTGCTTCTCTTCTTTCACACCCAGCAAGCCAGACTCTCCACTTTAATGGTTAAGTAAGAAATAAAGAAAGCCTATAGTCTGACCATAAACATTAACATTGGTCTTTTAAAAGCACAAGATATCATTCATACAACCAATGTCTTCTCAATTCTTACAAATTTTCCACTTTATCATTATATGCAAATTAGTTGGAGACATAAATCAGATTTTTAACCAAAACGTTTAAAACAAGATCAGCTCTAACACTCAAACACCATAAGATAATCATACTGGTTTAGGAGTTAAATACAGCTGTACCCAACCTACCTGACTCAATAAGGTAAAACCATGAGAAAATACAAATCTAAAGTAAAGCATCCTAGCCTATTTAAAAAACAAATAAAAAAACACAATCTCTATGAACTTTAGGCACATAAAGCTATAGTTAGGACCCACTGATTTTAAATTTCAAAACTTATTTGTTAATAAAGTTCTAGATATCCATCTTTGAATTCATTAGTAAAATATCTTCCCTTCACCTTTACTAGGTGTACAAATACACTACAGGAAGGTAATGAAGAATATTGTGCCTGGCACAGAGCCTCAGGTTAAGCTGATTCACAAGCTTTAAGCTCCTTTTCTGCTAAAAGACAAGTTATTTTCCTGTAAGAATTCTTTTCTCTCCTCCTTTTGCTGTTTCTATATTAGAGCACTATAAAACTTGCTACAAAACCAAAAGGTTAATGATGATGACAGTGATGATGATGACACTGACTGGAACATAAAAGCAACTAATATTTATTCAGCATTTACCATGTGACATTATCCTATTAAATTCCTTATATCAACTGAATTTTATTATCCTCATTTCAAAGGATTTCAACCAAAACATTCTGTACAGATATTTTAAAAAACAAATACCCTGAGACTATGACCCCTCAAAACTTGACAGTGTAATACTACAAGAACACAAATGATAAGAAAAACAGACTTAAGTGACCAATAAGACAAAGTTAATAAAACATCAGTGCATGTTATAAAAGGGTGTAAATAGTCAGGCAATGTAATGTACACATGAGCCCCAAATATTACTACTATGGCTTTGCATTTCGATTTTCAAATACCTTTGTTTTACACATTTTACCTCAGTCTTTAAAACAGTTATGCAAACTAAGGCAGGTTAGAAATTATATTGCCTCTTTCATGGATGAGAGACTAAAGCTACTAGTATTTATCCTAGATACAAGTATACATATCCTGAGTGAGCTGGTGCTAGTATAAAAGTCCAAGTTGTTTATAAAGGAAGGTTATGATTCTGAGGCAGGTTAAATAATACAAAGGTAGACTGTTACACCAAAGCATGTTTCAGGGCTGTAAAATATGTTTTGCTGGTAACCCATTTCTAGATAGTTTGAAGAACTACAATGATATCAGAAAAACAATTTTCATTTACAAATTAAATTTGACAATTCTGACACTATTTTAATATGATTCAGAAACAATTTTGAGGTTTTGTCAGTTAACCTTACAATGAAAATATACCCTAGAGCTGTGCTAAGAATTGTACATTTAACCCAAGTGTCAAATTCACAAGTAAGCTTATTAAACAGTTATTGCCTAATGACTAGAAAAATATTCATTTCATACCTTAAATGCTATAATGCCATCTAATAGCAGCACTGGCCTATTAACTATTAAAAGCCTATTTTTACATACTGTACTACCAAAGCTTTTATCTTCCCATTTTAATTATAATAATACATTAATATCATGGCATTACAAGTGACAGGCATTGATTAAAAATATTTAGTTAACAGCATCATCATTTATTGTTCCAAGTTGCACTAAGAGTTCATTTTCAAAATAAAGTTAACATTCAATAATACTAAAATACAATAATCCCCAAGCTACTCGAGGACAAAAGGAACTATAAGATAATATTATATCTTCACATTAAAACTTTACCATTATGTTATGTCCATTATTTAATGTGATTAAACTACAAATGTAATTGTAGAACATAAATAGCCAAAAAATGTATAACATGTTGAGAAGTCTTCCTTCCTTTAAAATATTTACTTTCCCCCTTTGTTTTTACTGTATTTACACGTAATAACATTACCATGATTATCATATTCACATTCCCCAGTTACATGCCAAATCATTAATACTTGCTTAACTATTTTTTTTATATATTTAGCTTTCTTGGTGGTGGTTGTGAATAGTTGTGACATATTAAGAGAGTGGAATCTACCTATTATTTCGTATGTCAATTTTCAAACTAAAAGAAAGAATGGGAGAATTGCAATAGTTTTAAGGTAGGATGGGTACAGTGAAAATATAATGACAACATACAAGCTTTACTGCTGTGATAATACCCTTCTAGAACACTATGGGAACATAAGCTTTATCTAGTATCACTGACACTTAAATGACTGATTATTTGTACAGACCCCAATTGGCATAAAATAAAGATGTCAAGTGTTTCAATTATCATCTCATTTCTAGAATTCATAAACAAATTGTAAAAACTTTTCATTCACTACATTATTATTAAATACCTACTATGTAATAAGGTTCTTTTCTAAATGTTGAAAGCCTGCCTGGAATCTTAAGAAACAAATGACATGGTTCCAATTAAGGAAACATAATATGTATAAAAACAAAAATATAAACTAAGCATATATTCCATATTTATTATAGAAAAGGAGATACAGTTTAATATTCAAATGGGTTTCCAAGAGTACAGTGGTTTTTAAAATATATTTTATAGTGTTGTTACACATTATTAGAACTAATTAATCATAAGGACACTGAATTCCAATTGAAGTTATCTCTTCAAAAATGTGCACTGCCATCTACAATGCTTAAATATACTAATAATAAATCTGTACTTTTTTTTCCTAAAAGAAAACAATCAAGTTATGACACCATTTTGGTTTAGTGTATGGATTTTTAAATATAACTGAAAATAACATTCATCTTTCTTTTCCCTGGGTTTCTCTGTTATAAGGAATAAAATTCATAAAGACTGACTTCAGTAAAACCAAATTATGGAGAAAAAGTTAAAAAACAAGATTAAATTACATATTTTAAACTGTTTTTTTTTAAATTACTAATTGAGATGTAACTGTCCTGTTTGCTAAAGATCCCAAACAGGATATTAACAAACAGCACTTAATTCAATCACAAATTACATTTTAAGCTCCCTTAGGCACTCATGAGCAGTACATTCTCTTTTAGTGAGAAATTTAAACAAACGAAAGCCTTTAGTACTATAACAGAAATACCAGAAAAAGATAACTAAAAATGGATTACAATGAAGCTTAGAACTACACTCTATATTTATTTCAATTTTCTCCTATAGGATAACAACAGATATTAGCAATGTTCATTTATTCAAGAATTCAGAATGTTTTCTGTTGTCTAAGATACAGACTGCAATGTTATTTACATGTCATTAATACTTTAAAAGCACAGATAGTACTAGTTCCTCCCTATTCTAAGATTATAATCCTATAAAATTATAAATTATCTTATAAAACTACGCATCCATGTATTCACCACCTACCTATATGAATTAAAAGTCCCCTCAGTCTAAGGTAGAACTTGTTCTTCTTCCATTTTTATTTGAATCTCCTAGAAAAAAAAATTTTAAAAACACAGAAATAATGGAGATTACAAAATTGAATATTTCAACTGAAAACTACTGTGTGACAGCTCTGTGATATATAATACTCAACAAAACATATATTTCTTTATCCCTCTCCAATTAACTCTTGTATTTTGAAATTCATTTGACTGCCAAATATAAACACCACCATTCTTGATTTGGTTAGTAATACTACCAAAGTCATTGCTAACAAGAACAAATGAAGCATAGTTCATTTCATTTTATGAATCACAGACAAAACCAAAACTTGTAAACCATTTCATTTTAAGCTAATGTTTATAAGCAATGGCAATGCTTTTGTTATTTTGTTAGTATCTAGGTCACCCATTCTGACCACTGGTACAGTCAAAAATGTGAGCAGAGGGCAGACCTACAAGATTTTTTTGTTCATATTTTGCTGCTATCAAGGAATTTTCTAAGCAGAGAGGTAAAACAAAAGTTTCAGAGGTAGTCATCAGTAAATTTATAGTATGAACTTTATAATATGCCTTTTTATGCCAAAAGTTTCTTTGAACTTAGAAAGTTAGCCATTTAAAACATAAAAAAAATCACCAAAAAGTATTTGTCAATTATAGCATTTAGAAAAACATTTTCGCTTAAGAACCCAGCATATTTATAAAATCAAATTTAGAACAAATTCATACATGTCAGTTTAAACACTATTGAACACAAATAAATTTACTAAATTTTTTTTTTTGGGGGGGAAAGCAGCTTAGCAATGCTCCAATGTAAAATATGCATTCTTATTGACAAAAATTTAATAGTTTAATTTTTAAAACATATGCTTTATAGATTTTTCTAAAATTATAGTATACTACAATTAAGCACATCATTTGTTCTTAAAAATTAATTTAAAAGACTAGAATCTGATTAACTTTCATATTCCTAATTCCTATAATATAGCTTTCAAACATCAGGTTATATTTGTTTTTAGAATATTTAAAGGTTAATAATTCCATGGTTTATACAATATTAATTTATACTTTTAATTCACTTTGAACAAAAATAGGTGCCACTGGAGATCATCAGAGTGGTCCTACTTAAGTCAAATAGTAATTATGGAGCTTTCAGTTTAAAGAGATTATTTTTAATTATTGAGTATCATACTTAAGGTACCATACTTCTATAATTATGCTGCTCATTAAACAGTTACTGAAAACTGAAATGTAATTTTAATGACAGCTACCTATTTTTTTTTACACATTTTATATTTGACAGATTACTCAAGAATGTTGGTTTTTTTCAAGGTATTTTGCTGCTATGCCAAATAGTTCAAAAAGATCAGAAATGAACTGAGCCTGTTTACTAAACTTTTAATTCTACTCTTTTTTCAAAATATATTTCCAAGTATTTTTTTCTTTAAATGAAAAAGTGCTAAGGTGGATCATATCACTCAAAAATGACTACAATTTATAGGAGAAAATAATCCAAAAATTTATATGTTTTAAGGTTAGTCAAGATGTGTATTTGTTGTTAATTCTTCGAAAACAAGGGTAAGATAAACTCACATATGTGATTTTCTTTTAGAAATTTACTATTATAATAAATAAATATGATTTAAAGAAAATTTGTCTGCATTGCTAAATGAAAATTTCCTTTAACACGTTATTTAACAGCTTGCAGACGTTTCCTGTGAAATGTTCCATACCAGAACAGAATAAGAACTTTATTATACACTTAAAATATGAGCCTTCTTTCTCCTTAAAACTAAAGGTTTAGATTATTTAAATACATAAAATCCTACTGACAGAATATTTTTCCTTTAAGCTGATTTATCAGATCACATATAAAATGCAAATAAGAAGCTTTTTTAAAAAATAGGTTTTATTACCATAAGATAGTACAAAGGTTTCTTTCAGTTTATAACTGTAAATCAAATAAAATGCCACATTAAACGTAACTTTCCAGGTACAAAAGACAGTAATTAAAAAAAAAAAAAAGCAGTTTTTGTTCTCAAAAACATACCAAATAAGGAGCACAGTCATTTCACTCACTAACAATATTAGAGAAAAGATTTCAGACTTTGTTATATGGGAAAAAAGCAATAAAGTTTTGAAGAGGGAAAAACTGCTTTGTTCCTTCAATCCTCTAGTTGAAATTAATTATAGCAAATGTTTATGAAAACATCTGTTCCGTACAGTTATAAATTCTTAATTTTAGTATGGAGGATTTCAGACTCTTCTTTTGGAAGCAAACCCACTATTGAAAGGTTTACAAAAGAACAGACAGAATCTGTAATTCTGGAAAACTGAACAAATAGGGTACTACATCCTGCAAAGACTTTCATTTGTATGAAACTCGGAGTTAAAAAACTGGTAACAAGGAGAAATCAAGCAGACAAGGCTCCTTTTTCATTTAAATTATATGAAAAAAGGGGGCTGCAACATAAAAAAAATTAAGACTTATAAACAAATTTTCCTTTACTGTTGAATCTAGTTTGGAGGTAAGTATAATAAACTATTGATTTTATCAGGGACTTAAATAAGTGTAATAACAATACAACCAAAAGAATGTATGTGCAGTGTTTCCCAAAAATAACAACAGAGGGTGCAAGAGAGTTTGATATGATGTTTTCAGTTGCTATTCTAATTCCTGAACTACGTTGTCAGGTAGCCATAACAGCAACAAGAATGTACAGGCTGTTTTCCAGCCATACACACACACATAAATACATTATTAAAGTAATCTTCCACAAAGACCTTTAAATGATCAGAGAGCACAAATACCCAAATGTGTTTTACAATAATAGATTTTCTTGCACTTGCTTGAAAAGTAATTTAACAATCGAGTAAATTTTTAGAATACAATTGGTTTTTAAAGGTATTTCAATACCTACTGTAAACTAATGAGTAAAATAATTTGGACATATTTATTTAACTTATGCATTTTAAATATATACATAAATTATATGCAATATATAACATGCATTAGATCTGTTACTATATAACAATGTATAATAATTCTGTATCTACAGAAACAACTCAGCATTACTTGTGAACAAAATTTGAAGTTTGAAATTGATATAACATCAATGTTTTACTAATTAGCACACAACTTTGCAAAATGAATGCATAACATTCACACTTATTAAAATAAGTTGGCTGATTTAAAAAAATACTGTTACTTGCATTAAATTAAGATACAAAAGGCTAGTATTTTTCAACAGTAATTTGTAGCATATGTATCTAATTTATTAAATCTATAGTGTACAATTGTGACTTTTATTTCAAAAAAGTATTAGCTTTAACTAAAGATATGTTTAGCTGAATCAGTTCTATCTATGCATTGTTGAAGTCATGCTAAATGAAGGTAGGTTTACAATAGATTTCTGTAGTACTTTTTTATGCACAAACATCTGTCTGCTTCATAAAAGGAGAACCAGTGATTTTAAACTAGGTTAAGTTAAAAAGAGGCAGAATAACACTCTGAATAAGCACACCTACTCAAATGTGCCTTCAATTTACATCTGAAAACACTGAATGAAAGTATCACATCACACTAGGTATGAATTCTGAAAGGCATACATATAAAAAGTCTTAGTCTCTGAATTATTATTCAATCGACAACACAGTTGTATGATATTTAGTAGCAATGGGGTTGGGGAGAGAATGACTTGGTTCAAACCAAGATGAAAACAAATCTATGGGTTTAGTAAGCACTTGAAATATTTGTGCCTTTTAAATGAATTACAATACACTACTGAAATGTTTTCATTCAATTTAAAATCCCTTAAAAGGTACATTTTTTAAAAAAATTTATAAATAAAGTATATTCACACGTTGATATAGTAAAGACAAAGGATAGTGTCTTATCATCATCCATATACACAGGAGCCATTAAAGATTATTACATCATTTCATATATCAGGGTAATTATCAGCTTCCTTATGCTAATTATTTGTGCTAAAAATACAGGAATGCCCATGAGATCTAAGAATTAGTGCTAAAGTCAATACCAGAAATTTGTGACTTTTATAATTTTCTTTCTTCTATTGTTAATTATAGCATCCTAATGATTTAGTGGCCATATTTAGTATTCTAAATAATACAAATTATTTTTGTAATAGTGAAAACTCAGATATAAAACAGAAATACATAGGGACTACTGTAAACAAACAATTTTCAAGTTGACCATTTTTAAGAAAACTTTAAGAAAAAAATTTTTAAGTTGTAGATGTATACCATACCTTTGTTTTATTTTGTTATTTATTGTGATGTGGTGCAGATCATCAAACTCAGTGCCTTACATGTGCCAGGAAAGTAATCTATCACCGAGCTACAACCCCAACACCAAGAAAACATTTTTATTCCTATCAAATCCTTAATAGAATTCTTAACCAGAAGAAGCAGAATAAAATAAAATTCAAGAAGAAAAGCAAAATGACAGATTATGGAATTCCAATTCCTCATTCTTCCAACAGAAATAAAAAGTAAGCATCAAACCAACTTTGTGAAAACTCTGGATCAGTGCAAGCTTGACCAAATGTTGAAGGGCTGATTTGCAAAGATAGGAAGAGATTTAGGGTTTGGCTTTGTTACTTTGTATAACCCCTGACATTAAGGATATCTCTGTCAAAACCCTATCTGAATATAAGCTAGGAAACAAAGACTTCAGTGACTGCATATGATACAAAATAAATATTTGCCCAAGGATTTGGAAATTCACTAAACAATTAGTCTTCTAAAATATCAAGAATAGCAAAACCTGGGGAAGGAAAAATCTGATTTCTAAGTTACCAAATTATAATATTCAAATATCAACTTTTCAATAAAACCCCACAAGGTACACAAAGAGAAAAAGACTATGAACAATTCAGAGAAACAAAACAACCTGACTGAAATCATCCCCAAGGAACTCTAGAAATGGAATTTACAAGACAACAATTTGAACACAACTATCTCAAGGATATTCAAAAAGAAAACACAGGGCTGGGGTTGTGGCTCAGAGGTACAGCCTTCGCCTAGCATGCGTGGGGCGCTGGGTTTGATCCCCAGCATCACATAAATATTAAAATAAAGACATTGTGTCCACCTATACATACAAAATAAATATTATTTAAAAACACAGGCAATGAACAGAAACAAGAAAAACAATATGAATAAAATAACAATATAGATAAAGAAGCAGAAATTATAAAGGAAAACAAATTCTGGAGTTGAAAAATAATTGAAATGAACATTCATGAGAGGTGTCAAAAACAGGGGTTAGGAGACAGATCACATTGTTGGCAAGTTTGAACATAGAACAACTTATTATGTATGAGGAACAGAAAAAAAAATCAAGACAAAAACTGATCAGAGACTACGAAACTTGAGTAATAACAAACAGACCAACCAATAAATGATATGAGTCCCAGAAATGGTAGAGAGAAAGGGGTAAAAGAATATTTGAAATGCTGTGCGCATCACATGCCTGTAGTCCCAGTAGCTCAGGAAGATTATGAGTTCCAAGCCAGCCTAAGAAAAAGTCAGACACTAAGCAGCTCAGTGAGACACTCTCTAAATAAAATACAAAATAGGCTGAGGATGTGACTCAGGGGTTGAGTGCCCTCGAGTTCAATCCCTGGTACCCTTCCCCAAAATAGTTGAAATGAAAATGGCTAACAACTTCCTAAATTTGATGAACTCCAAGTAGAATAGACTCATCAAGATTCATTAAAAGCAAAGAAGTGTGAAAAAAGCAAAAGAGCAGTGACCACTCAGTACAAAGTATCCTTGACAAGATTAACAACTAATTTCTCAGCAGAAAGGCTGCAGGATAAAAGACAGTGAGATGAAGAAAAAGCCTGTCAACGAAGGATTTTTTATCCTGTCATACAGTTCTTCAAAAATGAGGGGGAAATTAAGATATTCCTAGAAACAAAAGCAGAGTTCAACAATACTAGATACACCTAACAAGAAAATTTAAAGGTGTCTTTCAAGAGCTATTCTTCAGGTTACAAAGACAACAGACATAACTAACAGCTTTGGAAAGAAACATTTCTAGAAAAGAGGGTAAACAAAAAAGGAATGTTATTGTACTTTTAAGGCTTATAAATCCTCTTATTTCAAATGAAATTTCAAAGACAAATGCATAAAAGAGGAATTCTAAATCTGTTACTGGTCAACAATGTATAAGTAAATGCAATTTGTGAAAAATGGAAATAAGAGTATGAGAACAGAGCTGTACAAAAGAAAATATTTTATACACTACAAAATTAAGCTGGTATCAATCTGAACTACATTGGTATAAATATATGATGTTAAAGGAATCTGTATGATAATAAAAAAAATTTTGCCTAAAATAATTACACAATAGAAAACCAAAATCATCACTATAAAACATAAAAGCACACACACACAAAAAGTAGTACTGGAGGAAACAAAAGGGGAAAAAGCAATAAAACCTACAGGAAATAAAATAGTAAAATAGCATGAAGAATTCTGTCTTATCAGTAATGAAATTTATGAGAATCAAACTTTTCAATCAAAAGGCAACCATGGGAAGACAGGATTTAAAAAAAAAAACTCATACATGTGGTCTAAGAAAGACTCACTTAAGATTCAAAGACACAAATAAACAAAGAGAGCCCAATATTCCATGCAAAAATAGGCAAAAGCCAAAAAAGATGAGATGACTCAGCTAATATTGGTCAACATGGAAGCTAAGTCAAGACCTGTATTAAGAGACAAAGAAAACAATTCAATGTTGACAAAAGTGCTAGTTCATCAAGAAGATATAGTAATTATAAATATACTCACCAAACAACTAGATACACGAAGCAAATACTGATAGAATTCAAAAGACAAATTGGAGACTTCAAAATTCAATTTTCAATAATGATTAAGACATATAGGCAGAACAATAAGGAGATAAAATAACTGAAAAACAGTATGAACCAAATCAGACCTAAGACACATATGCAGAACACTCTATACAGTAGAAGACACAAATGTCTCCACGAAACATGGAAGATTATCCACAACAGACCACATATCAGGCTTAAAATAAATGTTGATATATTTTAAAGGACTGAAATACTACTAATTATCTTCACTGAACCATAGGAAATGAAGCTAGGAATCATTAGAAGAAAAGTGGGAAATTCCTAAATATAATTAATTCAAAAATTTATCTGGAGACAGATGACTAAACTGATGGACAGCCATATAAAGGGCTATGGGGACAAGGGTCTGTATAAACACAAATTGGTTTTAGCTTTGTTAGAAATACCAAGATGCCACAAGAAATCAAACAAAGCTCAGAAATGAGTGGGCAAGGCAAACTTTCCTTCTGCCAGAAGGGCATGCTACCTAATCTGGCTAGCAAGAACACCTGAGCAGTGTGTCTGTTTTTATCCATAACACAGAGGTCCCCTTACCCTGAATGGCGGAGTTCAAAGTCACCATCTATGTAATTAGCCAATTTAAAAACTGGGGTGGGCAAACGGAAGGGCTGTAATTAAAATGGCTACAATTGGATGCAATTAAGGGTAAATACTATACTCTGAAAACAAATTAACTTTTTATTTCTCACAGCTTTTTAAGAATAAATATTTTGCTGCTGATCTTTGGTTAAACTAATCCCCCCCCCCAGGAGAAAGTTTTACTTAATTGTTGAAACTAACCGGTCACATTCATTTAATGAAATTCTAAAAGGGAGTCATGAAAATAGCATCACTATTCAGATAAGGCTAAACAGACTTTGATATATGCTACTCATTCTATTACTTAAATGATCAATATCTCAAATTTCCTCATCTATAAAATGTAGACAATAACTCTTTAACATATCATATAGTTATAAGTTTAAAGTATATATGAAGTGCTTAGTGTCTTACATGCAAAATGTAAATCCTGAGTAAAATTTAGCTATCATTTTTAACAATTTAATTGGTATATGTATAATGTTAATTCCAACAGAATAAAAGATTATTCTCTATAAAGAGAATATACTAACAATAACTTAAAAAGTAAAAAAAATGCAACTTTTTTCTTACTAATTAAAAAGCATTATTTCTAATAAACAGTTTAATTGACCAAAATATATTATAAATTATACAAATGCAGTACATAGATTTCTGCATCCTTCCTGACATTGATCACACTAAAATGTGATAAAGAAAAAGGGAGAGGCAATAAATTTAAACAAAATCATAGGCTTGAAAAATAAAGCCAAATTCATAACTTTAATATATGTAAATGTTTCTTGGGATTTATAAAATGTATATAAAGTTAATCTAGTAATGAACTTAAACTAACACATGCAACAAGATTTATTATTATTTGGAAATTGCTTGTCCCTCCTAAAGTTCCAGGTGTTGGAAACCTAGTCATCAATGGGCAATGTTAAGAGGTGATAGGATCCTTAAGAGGTGGAACATAGTGGGAGATTGTTAGGCCTCAGAAGGGATTAACAGACTAGGGTCTCTTGTGGGATCCAAGTTAGTTCTCATGAGAGGAGTTGCTTGCTATAAAAGTGCAAGACCACAAACTTTCCATTCCCTGGCTTCCTGTTGCACAGGATGTCTCCCTTTCATACATGCATTACATTGATGCTGTCACTACAGGCCTAGTCAATGTAGACACTCAGTCTTAGTTTTTCATTTTCCAAAACTGAACTAAATTGAGCCTTTTTTCTTTGTAAAGCATCTGACCTCAGATATTTTTTCATAAAAATGAAAAAGAAATTGACAACATTATACATACATCAGAATAACAGAATAAACCAAACTAAGAATTCATTAATGATTCTGTAACTAAATAAAAACAAGAACTAAATTCAAAGACACAAGTAGAACTATGCTATTTAATTTAACATGTAATGGCACACAACTGAAATGTGTATTTTTGTTACGACTGGCACTCTTCTAGGTCCTTGATGGAATTAAAGCAGCTTAATGTCTCAAAAAATACCAAAGACCAACCATCAATCAAGAAAACAGAATTCCAAGACAAAAGTAATCTGAGTCATATCATCCACATTTATTACATAAAGAGGTGAAATTGTTGGATCACAATTAGCTCACAAAACTATGACCCATATACAGTTTGTCTACATAACTAATAATTTCTTAATTTGGAGAAAGTGCACAATGAATGATAACTATTTTGATATTTTTTATACTCCACAAAGAGCATTCATCTTTTAAGTTACTGAACAGGTAATAACGGCAGGGTTAGAATTTATTTTTTATGCAGTACTGGGGTAGAACACAGGGTTTTATCCATGCTCAGCAGCACATCATTTTACTTCATAAAATGTAAAGGCATTGATTAATTGAAGTACTTACCTTACAGTTAATATTAGGTATCTCCCTCATGTGGTGCTTGAAAATTCAACTGGGAATTATTTGTAGGTTATAAATTACCATTCATGAACCAATCTATGTCTTTTAAATGGGAGCACAGTAAATAACTTCTTTTGGGTGTTTTGTTGGCTTTTTTGTTTTGAACAGGGTGTTTCCTTGTGTTGTCCAGGATGGTCTCCAAAGATTTACTTAAAGGGATAACAAGCAATTCAATAATAAAATTCTAAAGCTTAGATAAACAACAAAAAGTAAGTATTTTTAAACATATCTTTAGTCTTAAAAAAAAGTTTACTAATAAAAATCACATTAAAATAATCAAAAATCCTTAAATACAAAATAAGAATTAAAAAAATCAATTCCTTTAAGAACACTCCAGAAGTATTCTGATTCATACAAAAATGTTTTATTTTGCAAATTATATTTGCAATCACATTTAAAAACAATTGTATTAAGGTATGGTTTTCAAAGAAAGAATTTTAATTTCATAAACTGGCTGGTATTTTCCATTTTATGATAATTCATAATTATTAAGAGATGATCTTTTAACCTAAATAGAAAATGTAAGAAATAATGGCTACACTGTTAAACCTGCTAGGAAATGGGCAAGCTGCACAAAACTAAACATTCTTTGTGGAGTATAAAAATATCAAAGTAATTATCATTTATTGAGCACTTTCTCCAAACCAGGAAATTATTAGTTATGTAAACAAATTGCATATGGGCCATAATTAACATACATTTTTTATTTCCAGCTTTTAGTCATGTACCTGGAACATGTGACAGCTTTTCTAGAATTCTTTACAATATTCTAGTGCTGGTGTTACAATAAGCAAAAGCTCAAAACTTATCCCCGACATCCAAGTTTGAAGACGGGGTCACTTGCCACAAAAAGCATAAAGAGAATTCCACTAGTGATCAGTATGGGTCAAGATTCTGTGAATGTCTATTAAAAATCTTGGCCTTTATTTCAGGATGAACAAGATGTCTGTGACAGAGGGGTTTTAAGCAAAAGTACTACCAAAGATTTGCAGTTTTTAAATGACCACTTGAACTTCAGGGTAAAATAATTGACAGGAGTAGAATGAGAGAGACTAAGTATTGATGACAAAACAGCTATGGATATTGATACTGATTATCATACTATGTGCAGTATGGGAATTAGCCACTTTAAAAACCCTAATATTTCGATCACAACTTGCAACCGAATACTCTTGGTCCTTATCCTCAATGCCAATTTAATAATGAGGATGTTATTTTTTGAGAAAAAGGACTAGGAAAGTTTATTGCTTTGCTAGCAAAGGAGAAACACAGGGACTCCTATCCCAAAGCCTGTGACTCTACATCAGGAAGGACAGGAGGTTTTAAAGGAACTCTTCAAGGGTTACATTCCAAGTATGCTCTGGGAGCCCTGATGGCATGTTTAGGATTCACTTGTTAATTTGGGAGATGTTCACTTCCCAGATCCTCAGCAGGCATCTTCTTCCTGTAGAGGGTGTGTTCAAGGGCAATTAACTAGAGGAAGAAAAGATAATACAGTCTCCCTAAGTTTTATGGGAACGGAGAGGAGAAAAGAGAAAAAAAAATTTTAAATACTTCTTAGAGGAATGAGGGCTATATTCAGAGGGTGGAGGGTCCACTGTTAAAATTTCATTCCTTTGTTCAATGAATATTTACTCTCCACTCTATGCCTGGCAAACAGTGCCAGTTCTAGGAATTGGAAGTACCACAGTGAGGAAAACAGAATGAAGAGAAAGGACAGGTTGAAAAAATCATAAGAAAATAAATTCCTAAACAATAGGATAGAGTCAGATAATTATCTGTTATAAAAATATAGCATAATAATGTGACATTCAGTATCTAAGGAAGAGTATTCACGAATAGTAATATCTGATTTTCGATTCTAGTGATAAGAAAACAAGTCATTTGAATGTGTAGGGTAAAGGACATATCATGCAAAAGTTTTACAATAGGGGCTGGCATTTAGAAAATAAAGTCATGGTGTCTGAAGGATGGAGGTATAGGAGTAGATGAGGGCTGCCAGACAGGGCATAGTTACAGATTCAAGGTTTTATAAGGGAGGAAGACTGGGTTTTCTAAGTAAAATGAAAAGCCACCAGAAAATATTAAAATGATGAAATAATTAATTTATGTTTAGAAAAAGCCATTCTGGCTGCTATATGAAGACTAGATTGAAGTGGGCAGGAGGAAAGCACAGCTGTATCAAAGGCTGAGACAACTGCTTTCTTCTGTCTAGAATAGAGTATGAAATCATCTCTATGGTGGGAAAAATATTTGTGTTTCTAATATATTATTCCCATACACAATAAACACGATATTAACTTTATTTATTTCAATAAACACCACTCTATACATGTGAGAAATTAAGTTGGTTTTTGAATAAGAATGACCCTAAACTACAAAAAATAAATAAAAGTTACGGTAAAATAGCACATCGTTCATTACTAATAGGAATTGTAGCTCCATATACAGTGAAGCACAGCTATAGTCTATGTCGTCCACTGAATATAATTAAAAATTCTGGGTAAAACACAAAAACAAAATTTAAAGAAAGCTACTTTAGGGCTCTAAAAGATAAGAGGAAGAGTGTGTATGTGTGTGTACACGTGTGTGTGTGTGTGTGTGTGTATGTATGTATGTATGTGTGCATGTGCACACTCACCAGGGACAAAGTATATAACCCAAAGTCACACTCCCAGTGTCTTCCTCCTCCAGGCACATTGCTCCTACCTAATGTTACAGCCAGGTTAATCAATATCAGTGTGTTAATTAATTATTTAGATAAAGACTCTCATAATCATTTCACCTCTAAAAATTCTTGCATGGTCTCATAGATGAGCTTGTTGAGGATACTTCATGTCTAAATAATAAAAAAAAAGGAAAAAATATCTATGTACATGATAAATTATTATTTTAAAAATTTGTTCTTTTTAGATATACATAACAGTATATTTTGACATACATACATTGACTATAACTTTCCATTCTTCTGGTTGTACATAATGTGAAGTTACACTGATCATGAATTCATACATGAACATAGGAAAGTTATGTTCAATTCATTCTACCGTTTTCCCTATTCCTATACCCCCACCATTCCTCTCATTCCCCTTTCTCTAATTTAGTGAATTTCTATTTCCTCCCACCCTCCAGTTATTGTGAATTACCACTGTATATCATTTGGATAACATTTGGCTTTTGGTTTTGGATTATTTCAGTTAGCATGATATTCTCCAGTTTCATCCATTTACCAGCAAATGCCATAATTTCATTCTTCTGAATCGTCGAAGAAAATTCCATTCTATCTACGTACCAGTTTTTTTATCCATTCATTATGTTGAAGGGCACCTAGGTTGCCCACGTAGGTTGGTTCCAGAGTTTAGCTATCATAAGTTGAGCTGCTAAACATTAATGTGGCCATGTCACTGTAGCATGCTGATTTTAAGTCCTTTCAGTATATGCTGAGGAGTGAGATGACTGGGTCAAATGGTGGTTCCATTCTAATTTTTCTGAGAAATCTCCTTACTGCTTTACAGAGTGGTTGCACCAATTTGCAGTCACACCAACAATAAATGAATGTACCTTTTAACCTACATCCTCGCCAACATTTATTGTTACTTGGATTCTTCATAATTGCCATTCTGACTGAAGTTGAGATAGAATTCTCATTGTAGTTTTAATTTGCATTTCTCTAATTGCTAGAGGTGTTGAACATTTTTTCATATATTTGTTAACTGATCATATTTCTTCTGTGAAGTGCCTGATAGTTCCATTGCCCATTTATTGATTGGGTTATTTGTTTTTTTAGTGAAGTTTTTAGTTCTTTAAATATCCTAGAGATCAATGCTCTAAGGGGCAGATGGCAAAGATTTTGTCCCATTTTTTTAGGCTCTCTCTTCACATTCTTGATTGTTTCCTTTGCTGTGAAGAAGCAAAAAAGTGGTGTAGTTTGATAACACCCTATTTGTTGATTTTTTATTTTAGTTTTTGTGCTTTAGGAGTCTGGTTGAGAAATTCAGTTCTTGAGCAGACATAATATAGATTTAGGGCTACTTTTTCTTCTAGTATGTGCAGAGTCTAATGCCTGAATCCTTGATCCTCTCTGAATTGAGGGGTTTAATTTAATTTTGCTATGTAAGGATTTCCAGTTTTGCCAGCACCATTTGTTGAACACGCCATCTTTTCTCCCATGTATGTTTATGTTGTCTTTGTCTAGCATAAGATAACTGTATTTATGTGCATTTGTCTCTGAGTCTTCTATTCTGTACCACTGGTCTTCATGTCTGTTTTGGTGATAATACCATGGCCTTTTTTGTTACTATAGCTCTCTGGTGTAATTTAAGGTCTGGTACTGTGAAGCCTCCTGATTTACTATTCTCACTAAGGGTTGCTTTGGCTATTCTGGGCTTCTTATTTTTCCTAATGAATTTCATGATTGCTTTTCCTATTTCTATGAAGAATGTCAGTGGAACTTTATTAAGAATTTCATCAAATTAAGATAAATTATTAAGACAAAAACTACACTAAAAAAAAAGAGACAGGAAAAACAATTCATCATATAATTACAAGGGGGAAAATACTTCCCTTTTGTTATTTTCTTATAAAACATAAATCATGTATCATTCATATATATTACATATATATATAAACAATTTTTTGTGTTCCATTATTTCCTCATATTATACATAGAAGCATTTCTTTTATTATTTAAAAAATTTTAATGAAATTTTAAATGGCTAACGAACATAGTAATTGATGAACATTCTATAATTACTAACCATCTTGTATCAGTGGATATTTCCTTTACCTAAAACATTTAGCTGTTCTAAATAACTCTATAGTAAAAATATCCATGCATAAATCTTTACATAGCTGTTTATGGTAAAGAAAGAAAATTGACTAATTAAAAGTTAGTAACAACATTATGAAACAAATATAAAGTGATAAAACTATGAAACATTGTAGAAATTTTCAAATATTTGTATGAAAAATAAAAAGGCAGACATAATTATACTATTGCCAGTATTCTGATAGATTTCTACAAACATTTTAACATATTTGATATATATTTTATAACTTGAATAAAATATATGTTTTAATACTGTTTTGTAAAACAACTTTCAATGTCTCCATCGGATTTTATGCAATAACTGATTTTTTTATTTTTTAAATATTTTTTAAGGTGTTGATGCACCTTTGTTTCATTCATTTATTTATATGCTGTGCTGATAATCAAACCCAGTGCTTCACATATGCTGGGCAAGTGCTCTACCACTGAGCCACAACCCCAACCCCAATAACTGATTTTTTACAAGACAGATAAATATCATATTCTATAAGCATAAAAATATATTCCTGCTGTTACTCACCCTAGAAAATCCTGGCTAGCATTGTCCATGTAAGAACTAACTTGATTGACAGTGGATGCCTAAATATAAGCATCTGTATTTTGTGAACCTTAAGTGTTTCACAATACTGTTGCTCCATATCTATTTCCTCCTTCACGCTGGGCATATGGCATCGAGCTACAGACTGTATTTTACAGGTCCTTTGTGACTACAAGTAGCCCTGCATATATGAGTTTAAAGAAACAATAAAAACTCAAAACAAACGAACAAAATCCTTGAATCCTTCCATTAGGTTTCTTTTCCATGGACTAGAATAGCAGTCAATAGTAACAGCTAAATCAGGTCAATGATCTCTTTTTCTTTGGCCTATAGGCTACAAATGGCTTTTACACTCTTAAGTTCTTTACAATCATAGGAAGAGGAGGAGGGATAGGAAACTAGTAAGGTCTTTGGTGAAGGATAATTTTTTTAAAATTTCCAGTCACAGACCAATACTTTTGTAAGACAATTAAAATGTTCCTATAAAAATGAAGCAAAAAATACTAAAAACACAAGCCCCAATATTTTATTATTAGATTCAAAAATAATAGTTAATCTGCTGCATATGTTTACTTTCACTTTCTATATTGACATAGTTGAGGACCAGTTACACCCATATTCCAGACAAGGTAGCATAACTGAAGAAAATAGTAGAGGAATAACAGAGAAGAGACAAAGGATATCTTGAGTAGCTTAATCAGCACTCAGGACTGTTAGGTAAGGTTAATATGCTTCCTTCTTTTTAAAGCCACTATATTTTGGGTCTTAGCTATTGTTCAAAATAATAAAGCATTCATAATGAAATGACTAATATTGTCTGTTGGGGAAGCCTCTCAGTTCACTGGAGGATGACTGCCAACTCTTTGAGATATCCTCTCTCTTTAAACTCTTTATCCCCAATCCTCATTCCTCCTCCAAAGACATATGCTTTCTATTTTAAATAGTCTACCAAAATATATCTCCAAAGTTAATTAAAACCCACTGAGCTTTCTATATATAATATGATAAAAAACAAATCCTATCTATGAAAAGAATTAAAGGAGCTTTAACGCAATAATGGTAAAAAAGAAAGGAAAGTGAAAGAAAGATGTTCAGGTATTTAGGAGATAAATCTGGTGTCTAACCAGGTATGAGGGGTTATGAATAGATGTCAATAATAATTCCTAAATTTCCAGCTCACACAACTAGGTACAGTTTGGTACATTCATTGAGATAGAGCAGGCAGAACAGAGTTTGTAAGGGAATATCATGAATTCATTTGGACAAGTGATGGTCTGCTCACATTTATTACATATATAAGGTCTAACCCAGTATGTGTTCCTCTCTGTGGACAAAGATACAGAAGAATACCTAAAGAATTTCCCACATTCCTCACATTCAAAAGGTATTTCTAAACTATGACTCTTCAACACTAAGAAATCAAGGATCAAACAAAGGCTTCCCACAATCTTTGTATTGCTAGCATTTACCATTTCCTTTACTATGTTTTCCATTTCAAGGACTTCCCTTTGGTTCAGAGACAGTATTCACCTCCCTGCTGAAATTAACCATGCCATTTTTTATGTTGCCAGCTTTTACATTAGAGCCCTTTATTGAACTTATTTAGGAATCATTATGAAACAGTTCCTCAGTTGATTCAATTCTGTTTGTTTCGAGTTCTAATTGTCTCTGGATTACTGTGCTTTGAAACTTTTGGTTGAAGTTCTTATATATTATAATCATGAGGTATATGACAAAAGGTATTCTTTATTGCTTGGAAATTGACACAGATTTCCTTCTGATATGACTTTAGCACAAGATTTGAATTGATGTATTAAAAAGGTGAGCTAGGTATAGCACAGGCTTCAAATTATTTAATGACACTTGTTCTTTGGGGTGGGTAGCTGTCAAATATCTTTTGTTGTCCTCATAAAAGCTCCACACTCAGTCTTAAGTTTTCCATTTGTACTCAGAGAAGGTCTCTTTTGCAATGTGCTTATTACTAAACAGTTGTTATGTTGGCAACAAAAGAATAAACCATAGGGGAGGTTTTTCTTTGATCTTCTGATTCATATTATCTTAGGTCAGCATTATGACCCCGAGCCTCATGTGTTCTGGCCTTCTCAGTGGTCATTCTCCCCTCTCCGACATAGTCTGATCTTGGTATATAGTCCTGGCCCTTCCTCAAAGACTGAGTGTTTGCTCGTTTTTCCTGTTCTCATTTCCCAGCTGCAAAGGGGTTTGACAAGTGACCTGGTAAATGCAGCAGCTCTCCTAACCAACAACGGCTTTGTTTGAAAAGAAAAAAAGCAGGGAAAGCCTTGATAGGAAGTATATTATCTCTTTTGGTAAGGCTGCTATATTGTTCCCCTAATTTCTCACTATAGGGAATAGGAAGGAAGGAAGGAAGGAAGGAAGGGAGGGAGGGAGGGAGGGAGGGAGGGAGGGAGGGGAGGGAGGAAGGAGCTGTAAGAGTATGCATACCCCTACATTTGAGGCTTCCAAGGCCTTCATATTCTTGCATCAATACACATTTGAGGTTCTACCAATGCAAGAAAGTCATCTCCTTTCTTCTACAGGTATCCTGTTTTATTTTATCCAGTTAATACTTGCACGATGTCTCTAACTTCAGATATCTATCTCTCCTTAAATATTGAGTTAGAACAAGAAGAAATAGCTTTTCTTATAGCTCAGCAACCAAACATCCAACCAGCAGGAATACTGCTTCTCTGTGAGGTGTGTAAAAGAGAGATTTCACTAACACTCAATACTAGACATCCAGAGTACCTTAGAGACTTAAAATTTGGAGGTATATTAAACAAGAAAATGGGACAAAAATAGTACTGGGATGCTGTCAGGCACAGTGGAACTGTGGAAAACTGAATGGAAAAAATTGAGAAATACAACTTTCAGATCAGAGGGGCACCCTGCCGTAGGCTGATCCAGAGGCTGTTGGACACAATAAATTGGTACATAAACGATTCCCTGTGATGAACAATTAGTCAGGTAGACCCAAGGCAGGAGCCATTTGGAGCCAACCATAGGGCCAACAAACACAGAAACCAAAAACTCAGATCCAAGAAAACAGTAACAGCTCCCATACAGAGGACAGGCAGATATCATCCACAAGACCTAGTATGAGTCTGGCAAAATCCAGAGAAATTTTGTCATGGAGAGTATATTGCTCTGGGGGGAATACAAGTTGGAGAAGCCAGGGAGAATCTGACTCCTTTCCCCCTTTCAGTTCAGTATCTCGCAGGACCAATTGCAGTAGACTGGAAATTTGAATGGATGGGTGCATCTGCACTGGTAGACCAACCCCAAGAAGCTAGGAAGGATACAAGACCAGCTGTGGTGGGAGTGGAAACTGAATTGGCAGATGTGATTGCCCCTGGGAAAAGATGCCGAGAAGCCATGAAGAGGGGTACTTGCAAGCAATAGAAGCAACAGGGGACTGTGTTACTAGTGGATGCCTGGGAAGACTCCTGGGGTACATGCTCCCAGGATAGTTAGGCATCTGATGAGCTCTAAAGGTACACTGATTTAATATCTTCAGATGACTAGCTGTGCAATAAAGTACGTGGGACCTCACTAAATACAAGACCTCCATCTCACAAACTCATCTCACAGAATCCAGCTGCAGCTTCACCCTGGACAGTAGTTGACAGTGTTTCCCATGCCAAACTTCATCTTACTACTGAGAAGAAAAGCAGACGTTTTTGAACTCCAACTAGAATCTTGGTGAGCAATACAATAAAAGAAAGGAGTTGACAATGGACGGCCCTACTCTTTTGTCCTGTGCATATCTCAAGAAAAAATGTAAATGGAAAGAAAGTTGAGTACAGACAGTGAGCATACATTATCATTGACATTTTTGCCCACTGCAATGGAAATGACTCCTTAATTTTTCATCAAGATTCCTATAAACACTATAAATTCATAGGATAAAAACTCTGCTGTGCAATTGGAGTTGTGGCTCAGTGGTAGAGCACTTGCCTCACATGTGTGAGATACTGGGTTCAATCGTCAGTATCAAATAAAAATAAAGATATTGTGCCCATCTACAACTTAAAAAAAACACACCTGTTGCTTCAGATCCATTCAGATAGATGGGTAGACACAAACAATAAAGAGAACAAATCATCCCCCAAAACTCCATGATGCCTCAACAACAGACTCCAGGAACACCACAGTGGAGGAAATGTCAAGACAGGGAATTTCAAAAGTTCACAGTTAAAGTGATCTACAAAGTAAAAGTAATATTAGGAGTAATATCAAAGAGAAAAATACAAGAGGTGAAAGATTACTTCAATAGGAGATAGAGATCCTGAAGAAGAATCAATCTGAAATAAAGGAATTGTTAAACCAAATTAAAGATTCAATTGAAACCATCACCAATAGACTAGATCACTTGAAAGAGTTTTAGGCAACAAAGGCAAAGTATATGATGCTGAAAATAAAGTAGATTATGGAGAAAAGATGTTAAGAGACCAGAACAAAATTTTCAAGAAATATGGGATAATATGAAAAGGACAAATCTAAGATTCATAGGGATAGAAAAGCCTCTGAAGTATACACTAAAGGAATGCACAATCTTTTCATTGACAGGATATCAGAAAATTTTCCAAAACCTGATAAATGAAATGCAGGCATACAGGACTCCAAGTATAAAAATTACAACAGACCCAAACAAAGGCACATCATTATGAAAAGACCTAACAAAATAAGGATAGGATTTTGAAAGTTGCTAGAAAAAAAATCACAGGTCAAACTTAGAAGTAAACCAATCCAGATCTCAGCTAGTTTTTCAAGCAAGACCCTAAAAGCTGGAATGTATTAGAATGATAGAATAATATACACCAAACACTGAAAGAAAATTGATACCAACAAATAGATATCCTGCAAAATTAAGCTGCAGAATTGAAGATGAAATAAAATCCTTCCACAATAAACAAAAGTTAAAAGAATTAACAAGTAGAAAGCCCACACTACAAAACATACAATAGAATATTTCATAAAGAAAAAATTAAAATATGAAACAGCAGAGGGAGAAACCAAATTAGAATAACAGTCAAGCAAAGTGAAATCTAATTCAACTTAAAAACTAGAAATAAATCAAAATGACAGTAAATGAAAATCATCTCTGAATAATAACACTGTATGTTAATGACTAAACTTGTTAATCAAAAGACATAGGCTGGCAAACTGGATTAAAAAACAAGACCCAACAATATGCTGTCTCCAAGAGACTCAACTCATAAGCAAAGACATGCAAAGACTAAAGGTGATAAGATGGGAAAAAATATCACTCATATGTATCTCCTAAAAAAACAGGGATATCGGTTTTTGCTCCTCATTTCCCAGGATTGAACCCAAGGGTGCTTAATCACTGAGCCACATCCTGAGCCCTTTTACATGTTTTTAATTTTGAAACAGGGTCTCACTAAGTTGCTTAGGGCCACACTAAATTGCTGAGGCTATAATCCTCTTACCTCAGCCTATTGATCCACTGGGATTACAGGCTTGCACCACCATTCCTGGAACAAGCAGAATTGTCTATTCTACTACCCAAAACACTATACATATTCAATGCAATTCCCATCAAAATTTCAATGACATTCTTCATAGAATTAAAAAATTCAGTCATGGATTCATCTGGAAAATAAGAGGCCCAGAACAGCCAAAGCAATCCTTAGCAAGAAAAATGAAGCAGGAGGCATCACAATCACAGACCTTAAATTATACTACAGAGCTATAGTAACAAAAACAGCATGGTATTGGCACCAAACAGACAAGACCACCAATGGGAACAGAATAGAAGACACAGACAAACCCCCAAAATTCAGTTACCTCATACTAGACAAAGGTGCCAAAAACATACATTGGAGAAATATCCTCTTCAACAAATGGTGATGGGAAAACTGGAATGACAATTATCGAGAATACAAATAGGGCAGGGGAAATCCATATTTAGTAGAATGAAGTTTAACTCCTATCTCTCATCCTGCACAAAACTCAAAGTGAATCAAAGACCTAGGAATTAGATTAGAAACCCTGCAACTGCTACAAGGAAATGTAGGCCCAACACTTCAACATATGGGCTCTGAAATTTGACTTCCTTAATAAGACTCCTGAAATGCAAAAAGTAAAATCAATATTCAATAAATGGTATAACATCAAACTAAAAGGCTTCTTTTCAGCAAAGGAAACAACTGAGAATGTGAAGAAAGCCTGCAGAATGGGAGAAAATCTTTGCCACCTGCACTATGAATAGAGCACTTATTTCTACTATATATGAATAGTTCAAAAAACTTAACACCAAAAAAAAATCAATAAATGGGTGAAGAAACTGTAAAGACACTTCTAATCTAAGAAGAAATCTGAATGGTTAAAAAATATGAAAAAAAATTGTTCACTTTCTGACAATTAGGGAAATGCAAATCAAAACTACACTGAGATTTCATCTCACTCCAGTCAGAATGGAAATTACAAAGAATACAAATAGAGCCGGGGTTGTGGTTCAGTGGTAGATTGCTTGACATGTAAGATACTGGGTTCAATCCTCAGCACCACATAAAAATAAATAAATAAAATGTATGTCCATCTATAACTAAGAAAAAGTTAAAAAAGAAAAAAGAATATAAATTAATAATAATATAAATTAATAAATGTTGGTGAGGATGTAGGCAAAATATTGTGGCGAAGATGTGGGACTCATTATTGGTGGAACTGTGAATTACTGCAAACAATCTGGAAAGCAATACAGATACTCCTCAAAAAATTAGGGAATGGAACCACCATATGACTCAACTATCCCATATGACTCAAATCACCACATGACTCAACTCCTCATTATATAAAGACTTAACTAATATCTGCATACTACAGGGACACAGCCACATCAATGTTTACAGCAGCACAATTCCCAATAGCCAAGCTAGGGAACCAACCTCAGTGCCCTTCAACAGATGAACAGATAAAGTAGTATATATGCACAATAGCGTATTACTCAGAGTATTACTCAACCATACAGAAGAATAAAATTATGGCATTTACCAGTAAATGGGTGAAACTGGAGAATACCATGCTAAGCGAAATAAACTACTTTCAAAAAAAAATCAAAGGTCAATTGTTTTATCTCATAAATAATCCATAATAAAGAGGAAAGGGGAAAGAAGAAATATTCAGTAGATTAGGGAATGAATAGGAAAAGCAAAGACAGCAGAATGAATCCAAAATAAATGTACTTATAAGAATACACTATCAATGAGTGCCACCATCATGTACATCCATAAAAAAGGAGTACTTAGTAGAAGATATATTCCATGCTGTTATATCAAAATGAATTCTAATGTGAGATATAACTAAAAAGAACCAATAAAATAAAAAATAAAAAATAGATTCTGGGTTAATTCATTGCAACATTAGCCCTCAGCAAGTTCAATAAAAGTTATAAATTTAGTATCCTAATTTATTTTTTAATTGTTGTAGGATCGGAACTAAGGTTCTTTCCAGGTCTTTACATCTCTAATCAGAAAATACAAGCCATCTCAAGTATGTAAACTTAACTCTATTATGGTTTTCAGAGCTTACCATCATGACTTTTCAGTTAAACTAACTCATTCAGTAATGATCCTGCTAAACCTAACCACTCTATACATACTGGACCAGGAGCAGGTATCTTCTTTTGTGAAAGTTAAGCACCTAATGTCCAGTCATACAAAACTTCACCAAGAAAAGCTAGCCCAACATCTAATAATTTCCTGTGTTTAGGTCAGAGAATAAGATTTAATATTTACATTTATGTGTAGTTAGGTTTAAATTTCTATTGTACCTTAACATCTTTTTTAAAATATTTTTTCCTTTAGTTGTAGATGGACACAGTACATTTACTTTATTTATTTGTATTTTCTGTAGTGCTAAGGCTTGAACCAAGTGCCTCACGCATGCCAGTCAAGCACTCTGTCACTGAGCCACAACCCCAGCCCTGTGTGTAACTTAACATCTTAAAACATAGTGAAATACTTGAGTAAGATACCAACTATTTGATATTTCAATCATACTTTCTTACAAAAAATATTTCAAGTCCCCAAAAACAAAACCACAGAGAACACTTAATCAATATCCCATAGTTACATGTATTTCAAGAGAGCCTCAGGCCTGTATTAATGAAAAAGAATCACTATTAACTGGTAATAAATAGGTAGATTGAAAATACAATGCTTTATGGGTAAAAGTATTCCTTGAAAATTTGACCCTATTTAGTTTCCAGAAAATAGCAGGCAAGGACAGGAAGAAAGCAAAATACAGCAATATATATATACGAATATATTATGTATGGCTTAATAAGCAGAGAAAAATAATGAGAAACCCCTTTATTACACATTTATAAATGTTAGGATAGTTATTAAAATGGGATTTTAACTTTGATATCTTATATTTTGCATTTGCCTTTTACATCATCTTCACAATCTTTTATAACTTTAATTTTTTTAAAATTGTAGATGGACACAATACCTTTATTTTCTTTGTCTATTTCTATGTGGTGCCTGGGATTGAACCCAGTGTCTCATGTATGCTAGGCAAACACTCTACCACTGAGCTACAACCCAGCATCCATAACTTGTTTTTTTTTTTTAATCATTCAACTCAATATATTTGGAAATAATTTAAACATATAGTCAATATAAAGAATATTCACAAAGTATTTTGTAATCATTTTTAACAATGAATCTTTGAAATACATTTTGCATTCATAGCACATCTCAATTTGGACCAGCCATGTATCAAGTACTCAGTACCCCATGTGGTTAGTGTCTACCATATTGGATAGCAGAGATCTATACTCTATACTGTTCAACTTTTCACATATTCTTCTAATTCAAACAGTGTGTTCAAACTCTTCAGTATGTTCAATCTCTTTTGAATTCTTTTCCTGTGACTTACTCTTGCTATATAAATATATTTAACATACATTTTATGTATAATAAAAATCATGTATAATTTTTAATAATTTTTATTTTTTAATTAGTTATACATGACAGTAGATTGCATTTATGCACTCTGATATATCATACATATATGGGATATAATTTCTCATTTTTCAGTCAGCATACTACAGTAATGCAACCACATCAATATTTATAGCAGCTCAATTCACAATAGCTAAATTGTGGAACCAACCTAGGTGTCCTTCAGTAGATAAATGGACAAAGAAAATGTGGTATATCTACTTAATGGACTATTACTCAGCTCTAAAGAAGAGTGAAATTATGGTATTTGCCAGTAAATGGATGAAGTTGAAGAATATCATGCTAAGTGAAATAAGCCAATCCCAAAAAAACCAAAGGCCAAATGTTTTCTCTAATATTCGGATGCTAATTAACAATAAGGCAGGGAGGCACTAGAGAAAAATAGCATTATCTTAGATTAGGAAGAAGGAAGTAAAGGGAGTGGAGGGGAGGGCATGTGGGGATATGAAAGACAGTAGAATGAAACAGACATTATTACTTTATGTATATATGTGACTGCATGACCAATATGATTCTATAACTTGCTTTTAATTATCCAAAATATACTCCTGCAACGTCCACCTCACAATTCAGAGCATAATTCAATTAATAAACTATCCAATAAGATCTTATGAGCAACACTGCTGAAGAAATTATATACAGAAACTTATGAGTAATGATGCACAGCTTCCAAAGAATTATAATAAAAACAAAAGTCTGTGAAACATAATTTAATCTTTCAGATAATTCTGAGGAACCTTAATATTGTGTTGTGTCATTTTCTTCATGTTTTGTTTAGGTACCTGACTAAACCTAATTCTGGTTAAGACAAATTTTGAACAAAAAAGTTTCATATATACTCCACGTAGCATCAAATGACTATAAACACTACAGGAGAATTTTGTTATGCATATTTGAACTTAACTGGAGTAACAATTTATAATATATAAGAAAAATTGAAACTACAAAATGTGTATGTTAGTCTAAAATAAATAATGGTTAGTTTATGTGCTATCATTCATTTGCTGATTAAATCATATGTGACTATCATTTAAAAATGCATACATTAAAATATGTTTAGCATTGTTTTTTAGTTGTAGATGCACACAATACCTTTATTTTTTATGTAGTGCTGAGGAATCAACTCAGTGCCTCACAAATGTGAGGTAAGAAGCATTCTACCACGGAGCCAAAACACCAGCTCCAAAAAATAAAACTTGAAAAAACATGATTATAATAGAACTATCTGAAACAAAAAGTTGTTTCTTTAAAAGAATAAAAAGACTGATAAACACTTAGTCAAAGTAACCAAAATAGTGAAAAGATCTAAATTAATAAAAGTAGAGATGAAAAAGGAGATATCACCACAGACATCATGGAATTTCAGAGGATCATTGGGGACTCTTTTGAAAACACACTTCAATAAATGGAAAAGTCTGGATGAAATAGAAAAATAATAAAATAAAATAACACCTTGCAACAAAGGAAATCCAGGGACCAGATTCTCAGCTGAATTCTACAAGATCCCTAAAGAAGAACTAATGCCAATGCTTCTCAAATTATTTCCCCAAATAGAAAGGTGTAGTGCATTTCCAAATGCATTGTATGAAACCAGTATCATCCTGATATAAAAACCAGACAATGAAAAGTCAAGAAATGCAAACTATAGACCAATATCCCTAATAAATGTACATACAAAAATTTTTATATGAAATAGAATCCAATCAAATTAACAACATGACCTAATTGGTTTCATTACAGGGATGCAAGGATGGTTTAACATACAAAAAGTAATAAATTATATTCACCACATGACGAATTCTGGAAAAAAATCACAATTATCTCATTAGACACAGAGAAAGCCTTCGAAATATTCAGCATCCATTCAAAAAAACAGTGAAGAAACAAGGATAGAAGAAACTTGTCTCAACATCATAAAGGCTACCCACAAAAAACCCAAAGCCAATATCATACTTAATGGGGAAATACAAAGTATTCCTTCTAAAACCATGTACAACAAAAGAATATCCACCCTCATCCCTCCTATTCAACTTAGTACTTGATATTTTAGCCAGATCATGTAGGGAGGAGGAGGAAATAAAAAGAATACAAACAGGAAAAGAAGTCAAATTATCTCCCTTTGCTGATGATGATCCAAAGAGTTCCACCAGAAGACTTCTACGGGTAATAAATAAATTCAGCAAAGTGCCAAGATTCAAAATCAGTTTATGAAAATCAAATAATTAACACCAACAATGAATTTGAGAAAGAATCAGAAAAAAAAATTTATTTACAACAACCTCAAAAATTAAAGACCTATGTATAAATCTAACTGAGGAGGTAAAAGACACCCTGCATTGAAAATTATAGAACAATGAAGAAAGAAATTGAAGACACCAGAAGATGACCTATCATGTTCACAGACTGAGAGAACTAATATTGTTTAAATGGCCATATTACCAAAAGCAATTTACAGATTCAATTCAATTCTCATCAGAACACCAGTGACATTCTTCACAGAACTAGAAAAAAAGTTCTAAAAATCATATGTAATAAAGGACACAAAATCCAATTTCAAAATATACTACAGATTCATAATAACAAAAACTGCATGGTCTTGGCATAAAAACAGGCAAACAGACTGATGGAACAGAACTGGAGACAGATACAGTCATCTGATCTTTGGCAAAGGCATCAAAAACATATGTTGGAGAAGGCAGCCTTTTTAACAAGTGCTACTGAGACCACTAGATATATATGTAGAAGAATGAAACTAGATCCCTATCTCTCACCCTGAACAAAAGTCAACACAAATGGATCAATGACCTAGGAATCAGATGAGAAACTTTGCAAATGAGGAGAAAATGTAGGGTCAACACTTGTACATACAGTTGTAGGCACCAACTACCCTCAATAAGATTTCTAAAGCTCAGGAAATAATACCAAGTGTATTGTTTCTCTCTATTTTAAAGCAAGCAGGTAAATGTGGAATACTATAAGAATCATCCTTGTTATAGTCAAGTCAAGGTCCTAAGGACACTTAGTAGCTCCCATTACTATGATGTGGCAGTTGTGGTCAGTATTCAAAATAATCCTAGAGACTCATAAGCTGAGCTTAGCCAAAGCTGTAACTTCATAGTTAAAATGTGAGCAGTTTCATAGGAAGGAATATATTTCATCTATTCAGAGGATGGAAAGCTGTGGCTTTATGACAAGGGAGGAAACAGCAGCAGCCAAATTTTGAGATTCTGTATAATACTTACAAGGCTGAATGTTAATAAATTGATGACTTGCTTTCTTCTTGGCTGTAGCCTTGACAATCAATGTTTTACCAGAGGCTAGAGGATCATAAAGAATATCTTATTGGAGGCTGCAAGAAGCCTGAAATTCTCAAATACTTCTTCTATAGATGATATGACTGTTTTTCAGATCCATAAATGACATCACCTAAAACTCCTAAACCACTCCAAGTACCATACATGTTAAGAGGGCCTAATACATGAGCAGCAATATGCCCTTCATATTTCTGAAAGCTTCACATTTTGTGACTCTTTGTTTCATTATTTTTTCCTGCCTAATATTTAAAATATTTCTATACATAGTTTTCAATAAAGAATTAATGATTATGATTCATTTATGTTGTACTTAATATCTATATTTGGATTTCTATATTCGTCTATATGTGTATTTTGGAGCTCTTATTTCTGAGCTTCTACTTTTTGTTTTCTAGTTCGAAGAAATGCATCTACCATCCATTTGTTAGTAAAGTATGTTACTGCACCAAATATCAAGCAGAAAATGAAACCATCAACTTCATTCCAACTCCAGTGAAGATAAAAAGCTTCAGCATGCACCTTCTTGATCGTTAACCTCATGGCAGAAATGGAGGAACAGAAGACTGATTATATGTCAAAAGTGCATTACACAGGGAAGCTTTCATAGAATGCGATTTGTTAAGTATTTCTACATTCTGATGCTGAGTACTCCACTCTTAATGTGCTAAAAGTTGAATTTTTCAATGTAGTTCAAGCCAGTTCTGTACATGAATGAAATTAAAGTATACATGCCAATTAATGAATGTAGTATAAGGGGCCCCAAAAAATTTGTGAAAGGAAACATTTATAAGACTCTAAACTCCATCATCACTATATATAAGAAAAACCACTTCAGAAGTTGAGAAGTTAAATTGACATGGAAAATACAAAAGAAAGGCAGCATTAGAAAACACTAATTTCAATGGCTTCTAAGTATTCTAACATGATACATTCATCCTTCCACATCCTTGGAGATATAATGCTGAGAACACTATGGCTTTCTAAAGTATCTGCCCCTTCTGTAGCTAATGTTCAAATGGTTACTGCCAGTATTTACTCCTTACCATTTCTAGACAATCCTCCTTATCCATGACAGTTTTTTTTTTCTACATATGTTAGCATCACTATATAGTTACACTATAGTCAGTTTTTTATGTAGTTGGTCTCTCAGAACTTTTGCTCCCGTGATCATATCTACTACATTATATATATTTATACACACTTATAATTTGACTCAAAAGGTAAACTTTTCTGAATTTTTCAACTGTTTCAATATTTCATTCTTTTCAATGTTATTGAATATCAAACTCATAGGGTTAAACAGGTTAAAAAATAGACTGCGAAAAAATATTGGTAATAACACAATATTAGCTTCAATATAATTATGGTGAGAGATTATTATAGTAGCACATGTATAACTCCAATCTTCTGACTAAAGCAGCACTATGTTTTGAGTCATGAAACAATCAGAAAAATGGAAACAAATGCAGTCTGAAATAGGTTATTCAGACTAATAGAAGTTTTGGCAGAACTATGGTTGATTCACAGAACAGTTGGATTATAAACCACAATATTCAAATAAGGTAACTATTTATGATAATTACTAAAATGTTAACTTGCAAATAAAGCACAGAAAATAGCACTCTACTATAAGTTGATTCAAGTACAGTACAAGATAAAGCAGTATAATTAGAAGTCTATGTAGCTAACAGAATATCTTAGTCTCTCACATGTTAATACCAATGCAATAATGCAAGCACAGTTTAAATTCATTTTCAGTTAAGATAACTGTTCATGTTTTCTTTACAAATACTCATCTATCTGGAATTATCCTTTCCTTAAATTTTCGATGTATTTTGTTAATATGTCCTATGTATTTACTTGGTAAGGGCTTCTCTAAAGTCCAATACTTGGAAGATTTCTAGATTACTGAGTGAGCCGCCTTATGGTCCACAATGCTTTAGGTTACTTACATGGCTCTTTAGTTGCGAAGCAAGCCCCTACTCTATTCACTGTCTTCACAACTCATGACAGTGTTATCTCTATGAATCTGAGAAAGTTAGTATTTGCTTTCATTTTCTCAATATTGATAAAAATAACCACCAATACAATCTTCATATAAATAATTGTGTCTATCATGGTAAAATACAGATCAAGGGATTGCAGGGTTGTATGTTTTGTACCACCTCATTACTAACTCAAATCTAAACTCTGAAACCAAATAATCAAATGTCCTTGTGAACTGCTCTCCTACCTTCTCCAATTTCCTTCCTGTAACATCCCCTTTGGATATACTCACATGTATTACCATTGTAACATTCATTCCACATAAATTCATTATCTTTGTAGAAGCTTTCTCCATTTAAGCCAAAAACAATGCACAGCCTTATCTGGAAGCCTCTTTTCCCTACAACAGCAAGTAATGGAAACTAAGCCAGTGTTTCCGCCTCATGAAGAAGGCAGGAAATTTGCTTTATTGCCTGTGTTGACATAGTAAACCATCACTCTTCCAGGAAAATGCCTTCCCAAGTTGTACAGAACTCTCTTGCTGACTCACACCATTCTGGTGGTATCTTTAATGCATTTCAGTGGTGTAACTATGTGAATGTAGGTCAAGATAGTTCTTCATTATGTGAAATTACTAGGTATGCAGCAGAGCATTTAATACTTAACCAAATAAATATCAATGGAATGTCCAAGTTACCATGACAAACTGCCCCCCCAAACCCCCCCCCAAAAAAAATCCATACACATCATGTATTTCCAAATGCTTTGAGGGATAGTGGAAGGAGGAGGAATGGAGTACTGCTCTCAGCTGGTTACTAAAAGATATACTTTATAGATCTTATCTCAAAAACCTATCTGCCCAATAATCAGTATTTCCAAAATCTAAATTCTTCACTCTTTAGCTGAATCTACTCTGTCTTATAGTTCTTTCTTATATATTTAGATAAATCTACCCTGGGCTCTAACTTAATCAGAATACCTAGAAGTAGAGATTGAAAATAAAGAAAATACAATGGTAAAAAGTACAATTTCAAAGTGTCAAATGAAGAAGGTTTAAAGGAAAGAATAATCAAAAAGTCTAAAGGTCAGAGGTACCCAGAAGCAAGACCACTGCAGATGCCAATTCAGTCAACCCAGACCAAGTGTTCAGACATTCAGGTACACTCAAAGGAGTCCAAGATCAACTGAGAATAATAACGAGAAAACTATTTAATTAACTTATGTGGCCTCACTTCACTTGACCTGTAGAACATGTTTGGCAGCTTCTTCTCTAGGAATTTGGAACTAGTTATTTCCTCAGCTTGGAATGTCCTTGTCCTGATGTTCAAAAGCCTCATTCTTTCATCTCCTTGAATTGCTGGCTCAGTTTTTTCTTCTAGTAAAATCTACCCGATATTTAATTTGGCAGCTTCCCCCACTTACACATGTACTATCAATCCCCTTCAACTGAAATATAAGTTTCTTCTTTCCAAAGCAATTATCAATTTTGACACAATTTATTTTAATTCTTTACTACATTATTTCTGCCTGTTAGAATGTAAGTTCATTAGAAGAGAAAAATCTGTTTTTTTCCACTCATATATCCCACGAACCTGGCATATAGCTACAGACCTCAGAAAACCTAACATTCAGAGATCAATAATTCTGACCTGCACCATGATGGATACAGGTTTTTATAAAAAATCCAGATCTATCTCACCAAAACAAAAATGTGATTCTTTTAAAATACCAGGTTCTTTCATCATATAGCAGTCTCCCCCTTTTATCTGTAGAAGATATGTTCCATTATACCCAATAGATGCCTGAAACCAAGAATATGAAACCTTATGTTTTTTCCTGATATATAAATGCCTATGATGAAGTTTAATTTATAAATTAGACATAGTAAGAGATTAAAGTAATAAAACAGGGCTGGGGATGTGGCTCAAGCGGTAATGCGCTTGCCTGGCATACATGGGGCTCTGGGTTTGATCCTCAGCACCACATAAAAATAAAGATGTTGTGTATACCAAAAACTGAAAAATAAATACTAAAAAATTCTCTCTTAAAAAAATTTATATGTAATGAAAAGCAATTAAAACAATATATTTGCTACAGGGCTGGGGATATAGCTCAGTGGTAGAGCACTTGCCTAAAGTGAAGCCTGGGTTTGATCTCCAAGACAGAAAATGAGAGTCGGGGATGGATAATACACTGTGAGTATTAAGTGGATATGTGGTCTCTCACCCTCTCAAAATATCTTATTAGGCTATCCTCAGTATTTGAAGATGGGAGATAACAGAATGCCTACATCATGAAAATACATGAAAGATAAAACACTGAGACACAAGACTTGGGCTACTACTGATCTTCTTATGCTATTTGATACAACACAAGAAGGATCATACGCTTCAAATAATCCTGGTCAGTCTGACAATGTCCAATGCTAGATATCAGAAGCAAATGATAGCAATGGTTGGGGATCCTTGATGTTTCAAGATTTATGAATGTAGATTATATTGGAAATCTTCTTCCAAAAGAGTCTAATTTCATCACAATGAATACTTGCTGTGGGTAATATCCTTGCTCCTAAATCAATTTCAATTCTGACAGAAATGTGGCAGTAACTTTTTTAAAATTTTTATTATTAGTTGTTCAAAACATTACAAAGCTCTTGACATATCATATTTCATACATTTGATTCAAGTGGGTTATGAACTCCCATTTTTACCCCATATACAGATTGCAGAATCTCATCGGTTACACATCCACTGTTTTACATATTGCCATACTAGTGTCTGTTGTATTCTGTTGCCATTGCTATCCTCTACTATCCCCCCTCCTCTCCCTTCCCCTCTCTCTCTACCCCATCTACTGTAATTCATTTCTCCCCCTTGTTTTTTTCCCTTTCCCCTCACTTGCTCTTATATGTAATTTTGTATAACAATGAGGGTCTCCTTCCATTTCCACGCAATTTCCCTTCTCTCTACCTTTCCCTCCCACCTCTCTTCCCTGTTTAATGTCAATCTTCTTTTCATGCTCTTCCTCCCTACTCTGTTCTTAATTGTTCTCCTTATATCAAAGAAGACATTTGGCATTTGTTTTTTAAGGATTGGCTAGCTTCACTTAGCATAATCTGCTCTAATTCCATCAATTTCCCTGCAAATTCCATGATTTTGTCATTTTTTAGTGCAGAGTAATACTCCATTGTGTATAAATGCAACATCTTTTATCCATTCATCTATTGAAGGGCATCTAGGTTGGTTCCACAGTCTAGCTATTGTGAATTGTACTGCTATGAACATCGATGTAGCGGTATCTCTAAGTACGCTCTTTTAAGGTCTTTAGGGAATAATCCAAGAAGGGGAATAGCTTGGTCAAATGGTGGTTCCATTCCCAGCTTTCCAAGAAATCTCCATACTGCTTTCCAAATTGGCTGAACCAATTTGCAGTCCCACCAGCAATGTACAAGTGTACCCTTTTCCCTACATCCTCGCCAGCCCTTGTTGTTGTTTGACTTCATAATGGCTGCCAATCTTACTGGAGTGAGATGGTATCTTAGGGTGGTTCTGATTTGCATTTCTCCGACTGCTAGAGATGGTGAGCATTTTTTCATGTACTTGTTGATTGATTGTATGTCCTCCTCTGAGAAGTGTCTGTTCAGGTCCTTGGCTCATTTGTTGATTGGGTTATTTGTTTTCTTATTGTTTAATTTTTTGAGTTCTTTGTATACTCTGGATATTAGGGCTCTATCTGAAGTGTGAGGGGTAAAAATTTGTTCCCAGGATGTAGGCTCCCTATTTACCTCTCTTATTGAAAACTTTTTAGTTTGAGTAAGTCCCATTTGTTGATTCTTGTTATTAACTCTTGTGCTATGGGTGTCCTATTAAGGAATTTGGAGCCCGACCCCACAATATGTAGATCGGAGCCAACTTTTTCTTCTATCAGACGCAGTGTCTCTGATTTGATATCAAGCTCTTTGATCCATTTTGAGTTATCTTTTGTGCATGGTGAGAGAAAGGGATTCAGTTTCATTTTGTTGCATATGTATTTCCAGTTTTCCCAGCACCATTTGTTGAAGATGCTATCCTTCTTCCATTGCATGCTTTTAGCACCTTTATAAAATATAAGATAGTTGTAACTTTGGGGATTGGTCTCTGTGTCTTCTATTCTGTACCATTGGTCCACCCGCCTGTTTTGGTACCAGTACCATGCTGTTTTTGTTACTATTGCTCTGTAGTATAGTTTGGAGTCTGGTATCACAATACCGCCTGATTCACACTTCCTGCTTAGAATTGTTTTTGCTATTCTGGGTCTTTTATTTTTCCATATGAATTTCATGATTGCTTTATCTATTTCTACAAGAAATGCCGTTGGGATTTTGATTGGCATTGCATTAAACCTATAGAGAACTTTTGGTAATATCGCCATTTTGATGATGTTAGTTCTGCCTATCCATGAACAGGGTATATTTTTCCATCTTCTAAGATCTTCTTCTATTTCTCTCTTTAGGGTTCTGTACTTTTCATTGTATAAGTCTTTCACCTCTTTTGTTAGGTTGATTCCCAAGTATTTTATTTTTTTTTTGAGGATATTGTGAATGGGGTGGTTGTCCTCATTTCCATTTCAGAAGATTTGTAGCTGATATACAGGAATGCCTTTGATTTATGCGTGTTGATTTTATATCCTGCCACTTTGCTGAATTCATTTATTAGATCTAGTAGTTTCTTGGTAGACCCTTTTGGGTCTGCTAGGACACAGCTTGTCCAGCAGATTTTATGTTTTTCAGTCTAAAACCATTCTTGAATCTGTGTGACCATCTTTTACTTGCAAAAATGGATTGATGTTGCTTGTGTCAGGGGATTGATTACTGGAATCTTTATATGAACTCCATGCTTTCTGACACAAACCACTGCCATCTATCAATACTTATTTCATTCATACTGTCCACCCACAATTGTAATGCCTTTTCCATCTTAACTAAGCACTTGTAACACACTATGGTAATCACTTTCACAGGTAGAGGAAGAACAGCAACAATTGTGATTTCTTTTTCCTTATTCACATTTTCACAGACAGGAGACTCAACCTTACCATAGATTTTGGCAATTTCAGCATACATTTTATTTTTTTAAGTCAAGAACATTCACCTTTTCACTTGTAGCAGTTCCTCATTGGCATATTCAAAGTGTGAGTGTCATTACTTTTATGCTTTGGGCAACTATTAAGCAAAATAAGAGTTACCCTAATAGAAACACTGCAAACACTGTTATCTTTGACAATTAGATAACCAAGATGACAATGAAGTCAATAACAGGCAGCAACATATATAGCATGGACATGCTTGATAGGGAAGATCCAAGTCCCAGGGAGCTTGAGGCTTCATCACACTGCTCAGATCCACACAATTTAAAATTTATAAATTGTTTATCATGGAATTTTTCACTTATTTTCACACCATAGTTAACCATGGATAACTAAAACAGCCAAAAGTGAAACTGCAGATAAGCAACATATTGGATCAAGTTAATGCTGCTTCTTATTCACTAGTTTATTACTAAAGAGACAGGAAAATGCTTCCCTTACAGAAGCAAGCACTAATGGTCCCACCATGCCAATAGTGAGTCTCTAGACTTTCCACAGCATACTCAAGACTTTGCACCATGAAATCGAAAGTCACATATTCTTCCATCTACCTGAAATTACTTGAACCTAATGGAATGAATTATTAGTTACACAAATCATTTGATAGCTGAGAGGCATGAACACAGAACCAGAATCTCCCTGATACCTGAATATCATTTGAACATGCATTTCCTAATACATTTTCATAAAAGTTTATGAATACTGACTTTGAAGAGCCAGAATAAACAAAAATATTATTTAAATGATACATTTTAATTATGGCCTATCATAGCTGCAATAAGAATTTAGGAAATAGAAATTGCATTATTAATAGTAAAATATAGACAGAGGACACAATTAGAGAATCAGTCATCTGCTATGTCACATCTTCATTCCAAAAGAAATTTTGGATAACTGTACATCATTTTACAATGTAAAAACAAATTTCCTAAAGATCCTTACCCCATTTCTAGCCACTCATTCACATGTTCCTATTTCCTTTATGTGCAGGCCATCCAGCCTGTAGACAATTCAATTAATCTTACAAGTGACATGCACAAGGGAAAAAAAAAAAACAGATGTGGCATTAAGATTTACAAAGTTATTGAAACTTTTTAACAAGTAAAACACATCCTTATTTAGCTACACGAGAATGAGGAATAAAGGGGTTTACATATGTTCCAATTCTAAACCTATCAATCAAACCCATGTTATTCCTTTGGGAGCTTATTTACATGCATATTTATCAGCCTCACATGCTAATTCCCTGCTGTTTTATGCCAGCAAGGCATGTTTATGAGTCATAATTGTTGATCTCATTTGATGTATTTCACTGAAGGAAGACATTATTCAGTTATGTGGCCTAATGTCAATGAGTTACGATGACCTGATCTTCCAAATGCAACTTGCTCTGTAATTTTTATTAGGATACATAACTTATTGTCCATGGGAAAGAAGTACACTAAACAAAAGAATAAATGTTTTAAATAAAGAATTTAGTTAATCATCTCATTTGTTGATCCATGCAATCTGAAATATACTTATAAAATGAGCTGTGTCCCTCATGCAGTAGAGTGAGCCTTAGACTAAAGTGAAAGATTCTGAAACTAACTTTGCAGATTCTTTCAGTACACACTAAAATTCATGTTCATTCATTCACTCCTATATGTTCCTTTTCTGTCATTTTGTTTTTCCCTCTCATTAAAGAGTTAGTGACTTTCTTAGGTTTTCTTACAAAAGCATGACTAGCGAAGCTATTTTTCCTCAACTGACTCAAAATGTTATTTGAGGCAGGAAGCCTTCCTAATATAAGAAAGTTGGGTAATGACAACTATTTGTGCAATCATATTCTCCCTTAGAAAACATTTATGAGTGATAAAAATCACTATTTCACATTATTTCCAATTTTTAAAAAAGTAAAAATATTATATGTAAAGTATAGCAGAATAAAATTTAACATTGGTATTAAAATAGCATATGCTAAGATTTTTGCTAATGAGAAATAGAAATTGAATATGCTGAAATGTACCTATGTTTCTAAATATAAATCTAAATCGGTATTGTAATAAGCTTTACAATAATAGAATGACAGATAAATTATTACAAACCACATGTAATAGTATCACAAAGGCCTTGAAACAACATCTTCTGCACTACTGTGGAAAACGTGAATGTTTTAAAAATTGATTTTTGCAACGCAAACTTCTCTAAGGGAAATGGTTTATGGTTTCCTCTACATGGCACATTTTGGATATGATCATGCTAGTAAAATGTGGGTCCCCTTGTAAGGGAATACCATGTTGGATTCAACAGGCACCATCATGCCAAAAGGAGAACGCACAATGCCTGGAGCTGCTGCTTTCTACTCTGTGATGGTGCCATTCACATGACAGCTGGATGCAATCACAACCCAGAAAATTAAGTATTAAGAGACAGGTTATACTGGGCATATAGATAAATGGAGCACAGTAGTCACTCTCTCTTCGGTGGACTTGTATTGTAAAAATGAATCATACTCTTAAAATGTACTTGAAAGTATTTTAATAGTGGGATTAAAATCTAAGAGCATAAGAAAATGATATTCTTATCAATTTTCTTTTGTTCTTTTTTTTCATTTGAAAGCAATTTTATTGGATCACAGTTTTTTTTAACAATAGTTTTTAAAGATATAACACATACACCATATATTTCATCCATTAGGTTGCAGAATTTTGTTTACATACTAAAAATTATTGAATTGTACACTCTAAATGTACATTCTTTTGTTCTTAGGATAAAATAATTTTTAAAAAGTTTGACTAAGCAGTAAGTGAAAGAAACAGATTTTAAAGAAACAGTTATACATACAAAACACTGTGAAAGAAACTATCTAGCTTTCCCTGTTTTCTAGCAAGATCTAGGAAAGTTGACAAGTAATAGTACTATATTAAAAGCATTTTTTAAAATGAAGAATAAGTAAATTAATATTCAGTACATATATCCACAATACATGGGATTTTAATTGTATTTTAGAGCACTAGAATCTATATGTGCTAATAAAATTAAATTTATTTCCTCCTTTATAGTACAGAGATTAAAAGCAATCAAAGTACATACTTGCTGCTGAAGGAGGTTAGAACATTAATAATTTCACATAGAGCAAGAAATTCACCCTTTAAAGTATATACTAAAGTAAGTCAGAGCAACAGAACACACCAATAAATGATGATGTCAGTTGCAGGACACTGTTTTCCATACTCATATTATGTAATTGGAAATTAAAATTCAATACTAATCTTGTATGTTTTTAAAATACATTGAAGTTTATGAAAGATTTCTACTATACAAAACCTTTCCACCTGTTCTAACTAAAATTGTTCATGACCGCTTGTTTACTTCCTACCCTTCCCCCATGCTTTATTTTTCTCCACAGTACTTATCATCATAGAACATATTTTCCTTATCATGTTAATCTTGCTTATTATCAGTCTTCCCTAAAATTGTAAGCTTCTTTGGAGTAGAGATTATTGTCTGTATTCCCAGAACTTAAAAGGAGCTTGTTAAATAGAGAAAGGTACTCAAATATGCGGACAAATAATCTCTAGAAAAACAAGAACCTTAAGAGAGCTAGTACTGGATACCTGATAGCTAAATTAAATTCTAAATATTAATATCATAATATATGTGGGCTGAGTCACCAGAGCATCATAATCCATCGACTTAGTCATCATAGCTGTGCTATTTAATCCCTACAATAAAGTGAAAAAAAATTCAGGCTGCATGTTTTCGACAAAAAACTAGAATGTGGAAAAATAAGAACAAAAAAACTATTTCAATTAAAATACAGAATAAAAGAAGACCATCACATTGGTTAACATTAAGGGTCACTATCTTGAAAGTGTATTTGAATAATAAGAAATAAAATGGAAAAAAAACAGTTATTTGAGCAACTTCATGTCCTTAATATACCATCAAAAAATGTTTGCTTTGGATTGAGTATTAAAATAATTAAGCACACTAAGGCAACATGAATTCATACACAAACAAACTTATAGAACTAGAGTCCCTGAATGCTGCAAAATTCTTTATGTATTTATTTGAACTGTATTTCTAAAATGCAAATATAAAGACAATGAAGCTTAGGTACAATAATTGCCAAAGGTAGCATGGAAGGTTTGAACCTTTCTTATATTTCTACCAAAAGTAAAATTTGGAAGTGACTCTGCAGATCCACATACTTCATTTTCTTCTCTCTTAAGCTAAACTTATGTTCTGGCCATAAGTCAACAAACCAAATTTGATGAGAATTTGCTTATGTATAAGATAGAAATGCCTGCTAATGGACAGACATCGAGGTTTTTCTATTTCTTATTTTAACACAAAATAAATGTTCTAGCCGAATTCCCTCTTAAATTTTATTTCATTCTCCTAAAAACTAAATAAATAAATAAAGGTCCACTTTTTACTCATTTAGAGTAATGCTTGAGGAAAAACAGTGGAATGTTCTGACATAACTTTCCTAAATACATATATGAATATACCACAGTGAATCTCTACATCATGTACAACCACAAGATTAGGATCCTAATTAGAATAAGATGTATTCCATCTTTGTATACATATGTCAAATTATACTCTACTGTCATGTATAACTAAAAAGTACATAAATTAAAAAAATCATGATAATGTTGGAACAAACATTGTACTAATGTTCCACAAGGGAGAAGCTGATAACTTTTTAAAAATTTCACTTATTTTTTTACTCTAATTAGTAAGATAATGACTTTTTAAACTTCATTTTTATGCCAGAAATGTAACTCACAAAAGCAAAGATTTCTGCTAAAGTAACTTAACAATGGGTAAACTGACATGGTAGAGAAAAACAGAAAATACCTGTTAATCTATGAAATGCACATATACCCACATTTTGTAAAATTTGCTATTTTTGATTTACCATTTGATAATACAAAATAGTTAATACTTGTTCATCAAGACAGATTTGAGTTATAATATTGTAACAAAAAGCCTTCATCATAATGTTAGTTTATATTTTTCTCAGAGAAATGTCATCATATCTTTTGTTTTTCTGTGGACAAAATGGGAAAATATATCCTGTTTCCTATTAATTTTTTTTTAAATGAACAATATGTAATTTCTTATACAGGTATCTGAAGTAAGTATGGATTAAGATATATTGACATCTGAAAACTGGAATCAATTTTCTGTCCATAAGAAAAAAGAAAACTGAAAGCTAAAAGAAACAAATAGTAACAAATAGTTAAGTATGGAAATATAAAGAACTACTCCCATCTTCAGAGGACATATTTTGACAGAGTGTCAAAAGATTAAGGATTCTACATTCAATCAACTATCCACAATTAAACCTTTTTTTCCCCAAATTTGACTGAATTCTCAATTCTCATACTAAGGACAAACCCTTATGAACTCATCTCTAAATATTGCATCTTAGGGTTCAGTTCTGCCTTACCTGCTCTATTTACATAATGTTCCTAAATCCAGTGCCAACCATGACCATATCTCAAGGCTTTACATATTCCCAGAATTCGAAATTCACATATGTATCTGTTCAGTAAACACCTCCTCAAAAATGTCTATCAGACATCCAAGATATTACCACAAAACAAACTAGATCTCTTTTCCCTGATCCAATTTTAATTTTATATTTATTTACTTTATAGAATTTTACATTTATATCAAACATTCTAGTAAACAGTTTCACTTCTCTTGTTAGTTGCTCAATACTGACGTCCAGGACTCTTTCGGATTACATCTGTTTTCTTGCCATCCTGCAAATAGTTCATAAATAAACAGTATTCTTGGCTCACTATAAAAATATATTCCATAGTTATTTAATTCTACTCATTTTCAGTACCACTACTCCTAATCTAAACCCATTACCTAACCCCTAAGGACAGTATTCCCTCCTAACTCCTCTCCCCATTTCTACTGCCACCTACAAAGTATCTACAAAACAGCCAGAATGCTCTGCTAAAAAAAAAAAAAAAAGAAACACATTTCCTATTAAAATTCCAACAGGATTTTTGAGGATATAGAGAAAATAATTCTAATATTTATATGAAATGGCAAAGGTACTGAAGTTAGCCAAATTTTTTTTTTTTTTGAAAAGGAAGCATAAAATTAGAGGCCATTTACTACCTGACTTTAAGATCTAGTAGAGGAGTGTTTCTCAATTATCATCTCCTTAAGGAACATTTTTAGATCATTCTTCTCATAATTGCCCCCTATCCACAAAAATCTAATCTACTGGGATGATCATGTTCTTTTGTACTTCATTCTGTTAATTTTCATATTGAATCGTCCGTATATCTCAGATGAATCCCACTTGACCCTGGTGAATAATCCACCTAATATATTGCTAGATTCAGTTTGCTATGATTTGAATAGTAAAGGAGTTTTGCATCTATGTTCATCAAGGATACTGAATTAGAGTTTTCTTTTTGTTACCTCCTTGTCTGGTTTTGGTATCAGGGTAATAATGCTAGCTTCATATAAAGTTTGGGAAAAATTCTTTTTTTTTTCTTTTAATATTGGGGATTAAACCCAGAAGGGCTTTAACACTGAGCTACATTCCCAGACCTTTTTATTTATTAATTTCATTTTCAAACACACTCTTGCTAAGTTGCTAAGGCTAGCCTTGAACTTGCAATCCTCTAGCTTCAGCCTCACAAATCTCTGGGATTATAGATGTGCATAATGGCAAGTGACTCCTCTCATATTTTTTTCAAATAATTCAAAGAGTTTGTATTAGCTCTTCTTTAAATGTCTGGTAGAGCTCAGCTATGAAGCCATATTGTCCCGAGATTTTCTTTGAGGGAAGACTTTTGTTGTTATTGATTTATCTCATTGTTACTTATCTATTCAGTTTTTTGTTTCTTCATGAGTCACTCTTGTTATGATATGTGTGTCCAGGAACTTAACAATTTCTTCAATATACTGGCATATAGTTCATGGAAACCTCCAAGGATCCTTTCATCTTTCTGTGGTTTCAGTTGTAACATTTCCCTTTAAATCTGATTACTAGTCTTTCTTTTCTTAGATGAGCTAAGGGATTGACAATTTCATTTATATTTTCAAAGAAATTTTTTATTGATCTTTTCGTATTTTTTAACTATTTCATTTATTTCTGCTTTGGTATTTACTGGTTCTTTCCTTCTACTAATTTGAAGTATGGCTTGTTCTTGTTTTTCTAGTCCTTGAAATATAGCAACAAGGTTGTTGACAGCTGTCTGCCTTCATCTGGAAAGTGCTGGGCACAAAACTCAGGGTCTCAGGATTGCTCAGCACACACACTATACCACTGAGATATCCCCATAGATCCTTGGCTTTTTGGTAAGCAATTTTTGGCAGAAACTTCCCTCCTCGTACTGTTTTTGCTGTATTTCATAGGTTTTGGTATAGTTTATTTTCATGTTTCAAAGAATTTTTAAATTTCCTTCTTGATCCATTGGTTGCTCAGGATTAAGCTGTTTAATTTTGATGTATCCATATAATTTCCCAAGTTTTCTTGGTATTATTTTCTAATTTAATGCACTGTGATTTGAAAAGATACTTGATGCGATTTCCATTTTTTTAAAAAAATGAGACTTATACCATATATGGTCTATTCTGGAAAATGTCCCACATACTATTCAGAAGAATGTATTTTCTAGATAGAATATTCTGTAGATGTTGGTGAGGTCCATTGGTTCTAGAGTACAATTTAACTAACTCTGCCATTTCTTTGCTGATTTTGTTTGGATGATTTGTCCATTGCTGAAAGTGTGGTGTTAAAGTCCCCTACCATTACTCTATTTCATTCCCTCCCTTTATGTAATTAATATTTATATATTTCAGTGGTGTGATATTGGGTGCACTGATATTTAGAAATATGTCCTCATACTGTACCAATGTCTTTAAAATTATAGAATGACCTTCCTCATCTTTTTCTAATCATAGCCATACTGATATAAAATAGATTTTAAATCAAAAAGCACTGGAGAGACTAAAACTTTTTTATGTAAAAACTTTAATCAACCTGTAAAGTAAATTAAAAAAAAAAACAACCTTCAAGTATTTTGACTGAAAAGCACTCTGAATCTATATATTAATTGGGGGAAAAACCTAAAGACTTCATTCTTGATCTCAGTGTGCTCTATGCACATATTGAGGTCTTGCTGAATTCTGATTTTTGGTGTTTTTGCAAGTACAACTTTTCTTGCATATTGACTTTGTAATAGCAAATATAGGTAAACTAAATATTCATTCTAATAACCACCTACATGTTCTTTTCTTGTATCTAATTTTAAAGAGAAAAATTTTTAAGATTTAACCACTGAGGATGATTTTATTGTAGTTCTTTTCTAGATGCCCTTTTTTTACATTAAGGACAATCTCAGGTATCTTCTATTCACATTTGTTGCCAGTAATTTTATCACAAAGTTATATAAATTTTTTAATTGTTTCCCCTACATCTACTGAAATGATCTTCCTTTTATTTGTTAATAAGGTGAATTACAGTAACATATTCTTCTAATCATGTATTCCCAAAATAAACAAATTCTTGATAAAATATCTTTTTTATGCTGAATTCAGTTTACTAAAATTTTACTTGCACCTATATTTATGGGCAAGAATTATCTTTCTCATAAGTTCTTTGATACAATTATAAGGGTTATATTAGCCATGTAATATAAATTCCCTATTTTTCAATTCTGTGAAATTTTCTTAGTATTGTTTTTCTTTTTTTTTTTTTTTTTTTTAAAGAGAGAGTGGGAGAGAGGAGAGAGAGAGAGAGAGAGATAATTTTTAATGTTTTATTTTTTAGTTCTCGGCGGACACAACATCTTTGTTGGTATGTGGTGCTGAGGATCGAACCCGGGCCGCACGCATGCCAGACGAGCGCGCTACCGCTTGAGCCACATCCCCAGCCCTTAGTATTGTTTTTCTTTGTTAAAAGGCCACAGACTTATTTCTTCTTTTATATTATCTCAGTTCTAACTTTATTTATAGTTGTTTGTCCTTTACAAAACTCACTTCGTCAAATGACAAACTTTTCTCATAAAGAAACTATTTGCATATATTGTGTGTTATATGTATATGTACACATCTTTATAAACATATGTATATGCCTACATAATGGTTCATGTATCGTAGATTAAAATTCGTTTGAGTGTCCAGAAAGTCTTTCCTTAAAAAAAAAAAAAATGCATGGTCTTTATTTGCAAACAAAATAAAAGAAACATTTGTTTCACAGCCTATATCTATCTGGAGAAAAGAATTTTAAAATAAAAGACTATTTGGTGTGGCTATTTTGTTTCATTACTTGCTCTGTTTCTCAAATTGATACAAATGATCTCCTTCTGTTTCTGTCTATCTGCCTTGTCAGAACAACTAACTGTCAGAATTGGGGAGATCTCCTATAACTAAACAGAAGATGTGCAGTGTGTAACCTGCTTAATTCGCCTTATGTCCTACATGCCCTCAGTATGGTGTTCATTAAAGTCTCAGCTGTTTTGTTTGTATCAGTGGCAGCCTAAATATAGGCTTACTTTTCTTTGTTAAAAGGCCAGATTGTGCATAAATATACACCTAATCTCTCTCTGTGTGTGTATGTGCGTTCATGTTTAAATGGCAAGAAATTACAAAGTCTGTAAATGCTGCTTGGTATTTTCATCACTTCCTCTCAAACCTGGCATCTGAACTAACTTAGTCCCTTGCCTAGATGTTCATAGAATAGCAACTCTTGGTCTTTGCAGAAAGGTTTAACAGCATCTTTAAAATTAGATAGACCTTATAGTAATTATACTTTTAAAAAATGAATTCTATAGAATTCCTTACAGAACCCAAACCCCTCCACCATCCTTTTCCCAAAAATTCCTAGTAGGCTCTAAATTTTCGATCCCAATCACTTTTATAAATTAAACTATATAGGAGGTTTAAATGAAACCTACTTATATTTGCCTTGACAATAACATCAAAAGGCTCAAATCAGTTACTGCTGGCTGGAGCAAAACTTTACATTTAAATGATGGAGTCACAACCAACCTTTCTGCTTGATTTTGTCATGTTATAAGCAAACTTAATTAAGTTTTAAATTTTAATGTGAAAATAGGTCTTGATGCATATGCAAACAATTATAAAAGTTAAACAATTGTATAAGTATTAGCAGTGTTAGTATTTATCAAATCATTAAATGTAGATGGTAGAGCAGGGTGGAGTGGCACACACCTGCAATCCCAGGGTTTGGGAAGATGAAGCAGGAAGATCACAAGTTCAAATACAACAACTTAGCAAGACCCTAACTCAAAAGAAAAATAAAAACTAAAAGGAAAAAAAAGAAAAGAGGGAGCCCCACCTCCACCCCCAGGATGTGGCTCAGTGGATAAGTGTCCTTGGGTTCAATCCCTAGTACCAAGGATAAAAAAAAAAAGTAGATGGTATAGAAACATGTCAAATATTTACTGGATTGTTGTGTGAATTTTATTAACAAGACCAAGATTTATTTTTTCTTCTTACTAAGTTACTTATGATGCTAATTTTAACATACAATCAATGAAATGTCTATAAAGAACTTAAAATACCATGACTGGCAAACGCAATAAATGATTTAATCTTCGATGACTAAAATGCAGTGTATAGATTAGTTTTTGCCACAAAAATAATATTTTTAAGATAAAATCACATTAGCTATATTAAATACAGGAGCCTAAATATGTTAAGAAAAAATCATAATTTTATCTTCAAAAGCTTGTGAAAACCACTAGACAACTGATAAAAAAAATGCTTCATTAAGATCTCATCTATACCATCATTCACTGGATATGAAGCAATCAAAGAATCCCACCAAAGGGTCTTCTATTCATTCCTAAATTGTGAATATTTCATAGTTTATCCTCAAAAACATGAACAGAAAAATGACATGCAACACAAAATCATGTGCAGTATTGTTTCTCACAATAAAACAGGTCATATTCCTGATATCATAAATATCATAAGATACCTTATGATTAAGATTCTATTAAAAATAGCAAAACAGTTTCTACGATGTGGGTAAAACCAAAACTTCAGGAATAAAATACTCAGAAACTTGAAAACTGACAGGTTTTGAACCCTGGGTTTAAATAATGACCATCATCAAAATCGCTCTGAGGTAACTTGTACCAGATATAAAAACTCTGCTAGGCTAAACCTGCCCTCTCTTCAGTGAACTTCCAGGGCCCAAGAATAAGGTGTCTATACTTCCATGAGAAACAAGGAAGAAAAAAAAGGAGCCATTGCCCCCAAGACATACTTCAAAATCTGTATCTTCTTAACAATATCAAAGACAGTAATATATTCAGTCCCTTATATTTTTAAAGTGTCTTTGGATAATACCAAATTACTTAACAGAAATGTGATCAACATTAAGAAATGAAATTTATATTAGAGAATACAACATCAACACTGAGCAATTTTATTAAAGTGTTGTATTATCCTTACCACCTTTTAATAATGAAGGCAAAGAAAAACATGTATTTGGGATTTACTAAGTGCTTTTGGTGCTGAAGAAGTATGTTTGATTTTTATTTGTTTTTAAGGTACTGAGACTTGGGAAACCTCTATACATATGTCTAAAAACGTTACTGTCAGTTTTTCTGCTCTTTATATTCAATTATTTCAAAAGGTAAGAGTTATTTTTATTTATTTATTTATTTTTTGGTTGTAGATGGACACAATACCTTTATTTTATTTATTTATTTTTATGCAGTGCTGAGGATCAAACCTAGCACCTTGCACGTGCTAGGCAGGCACTCTACCACTGGGCCACAACACTAGCCCCGAGGTTTTTGTTTTTGTTTTTTAAGTGTAATTTTAAAAGTCTTTTTTTTTTTAATCAGTTTATCAGTAGGAGTAACACCCAAATGACAAAGCAGGGAACTCCAAGGTTCTACTGTCCGCTAAAATGACTAATAAATTGGTCAAAACTATCAAAATCAACTTCTGTAGAACTCTAAAGATCTAGTCTACACTTACATAGGAAAGATTAGTAAAGACAGAAGGTGCTGTTCTGAGGTGACCACACACTGTGACATTTTAATTTGCCCCTACAGCATTCTCCAACCCCTGGATATAAGGCAGCATGATGAGGGCAGCTCATACTCATGGTGCCAGAGACAGCTATACACATCTTATTATCAAAGGAAGGTGATGCAGTGTATGTCTTTGTTTTGCCCAACTCAGAGTGTTTTCAGAGCTGAAGCTTCCCTACTGGTGTTTCCTGAAAGCACTGCAAGTCCAAAAAGTACTGACCTCAGCAGACTAGGACTAGAAATAAGGATCAGACAAGCAATAGACGAAGGAAATCACCTTGGAAGGAAGGGGTTGTGAAAGGAGAATGCTGGGAAATGAAGACTTTTAAAAGCTTCCATGTCAACAAGGAATTGTGAGCATCACACTCATACCCTGTGCTGGACTCCTGCCCAAAAAAGGCCTGAAAAAGCTATGAACATACAACTCTGGCTCAAGGCAAACAGGAAGTGAAAGTTAAGTCAAAACTGTGTTGTAAAAGGCTGGTCTAAGCAGTGAATGAGTGCCTGCCTCAACTAGGAGCTACTGAAGAGCGTATTTTTTTTTTTTTTGCTTCAGGCATTTATGAAAATTCTATCAAAGCATTAGCTGACCAGTAAGCTAATAGAACAGACTACAATGTTCACACATGACAAAAAGACTTTGCAAACCCAGATTATAAAAGTAGCTAAAACAACAATTACTCACAAACCAAAATTAATAACAAACCCAGAGGAGAGAGTAGAATCTGATTTCCAGAGGAGCCACATTATAATCCTCAAAATACAGTTTTCAAAAGAATAAATAAGGAGTACATAAAGAAACAACGCATAGTCGATGCATAGAAAAAAATAAAATGAACAGTAAATGGCCTTGAGGAAACCCAGGCATTAGTTTTATTGGGGGTTGGGGAGGACAATTAAATTAACTGTCATAAATATGTTCAAACTAGAGAAAACCATGGGCAAAGAACTGAACAACACAAGTAGAACAGTCTCAACAAATAGAAAATACCAATAAAAGATACAGAAAGAGACCCCCCAAAATCAGGAGTATAATAGCTGAAATAAAAATTATCTAGATGAGTTCAACAAATTTGAGTATAAGAGGAATCAACAAATTTGAACATTAATCAATTAAGATTATCCAATCTAAAGAGTAGACAGAAAAAAGATCAAGGAAAAGATTACAGCAGAGAGAAAACAGAATAATATAAGGGAAAAAAAGATGAGGAATTTGACAAACCTTTAACTAGACATAAGAAAAAAAATCAAATTACTAAAATCAGAAATAAATATGAAGACTTTACTACAGACTTTAGAGAAATAAAAAGAATTATATAAAATGTTAAGAGCAATCAAAAACCAAGGAATTTGATCATGTAGATGAAATGGACAGATTCCTAGAAATATAAAAATGGCCTAAACTGGTTTAAGAAAATAAGAGGCAATCTCAACACATTGGTGTTACATTGCATTCTCACAACAATGGTGTTGCAATACATTCTTGCCTGCATTTGTGTTGTCAATGTTTTGAATCTTAGAATTTCTAATAGGTGTGTAGTGGGGTTTTTTTTTTTTTTTGATATTTTTTAGTTATCAATGGATTTTTAACTTTATGGTATGTGGTGCTGAGGATCGAACCCAGGGCCTCACACATGTTAGGCAAGCGCTCTACCAATGAGCCACAACCCCAGCCCCTTTACTGTTTTAATCTGCAATTTTCTAGAAATATGTATCTTTATCTGCAATCTATATCTATATAACATTAATGAGGCTTCTTTCCATATCTTTACCCAATTTTTAAACTGTATTGTTTGCTTATGGTTTAGTTTTAGGAGTCCTTTATATTATTTGCATACTATTATTTTATCAGATATGTTCTAAAAATGTTTTCTCCCACTCTATGACTTGTCTGTTCATTCTCTTAATAACAGCTTTGTTAAAAAAAAAGGTTTTAATTTCAGTGAAGTCCAACTTACCATTGTTTTCTTTCATGCACACCATGTTTGGGGGAATTCTTTTTTTTCCTAATCTCAAAAGTTATCATCAAATCCATGGTCTCCTAACATTTTCTCTCATGTCATCTCTGAGAGTTTATCATTCTTCAGTTTACATTTAGATTTATAATCTATTGACACAACTTTTCTATTTTAAATTTCATTTTTGCATAAGCATATGTGCATGTGAATGCCCAAATGTTCCAGTGTCCAATTGTTCTGAAGCTTATCCTTTCTCCAATACATTGTCTTTGATCTTTTTCAAAATCAACTGACTAGACATAAAAATAAATAAGATAAAGGCATACTGTCCATCTACAACTACAAAAAAAATACATTGACTGTGTGCATCTATTTCTAGGCTCTCTATTCTAAAGTCAGTTAAGGTCAGTTCTCCAATTTTGTTCTCCTTTGATGTTGTGATTGAAAAATCTAACATCCTCCTAGAATAGCAAAGAGAAAATCTTGTCTAGTTACAGTGAAAAGTGATTGAACAAATGTGTAAAACAAGATGTTAAAGCCTTCATGAGCTTCTTTTAAACTTCAATTAATCCAGCAAAAAAGGGCTGCTCTATAGGCTAGGGAAGATATTTCTGAAATGCTGTTAACACTGACATGAACTGAATCAATCCTCAGTCCTAAAATGCATTAAGCACTTTAAGGGCATATTATTTCATTTAAAAAAAAACATTTAGGTGATTTCTTACAAGACAAAGCATTAAGAATAAAGACTACGTAAGCCAGTTTTGGAAGAAAGCCAATTTAACTTCTTACATGTGGCATTCTTAATAAAATGAATCCATGTCTCTATTGTATATATTTTATGTTTTAAAGATGGGGTATTTATAGAATCAGAGTCAATTTATTCTATTAGTCTAACAATGGTGTTTAGAATTCATTAGATATATCATTTTTAAATTAAAGAGAAATTTTGAAACCAAGTACAATGAAAGTCAATTAAGGAACAAATGAGAATGTTTATTGTAGTACCTGTAGCAACTAACTAAGTGGTACTTTACTGAGGCTAAAATCAAAGTGCTATTTAAAGAATTAGCTAATTTCCTGCAGTTGTTCAGTAGATTGTTCTTCCAGTAATAAATATATCTTGACTCATCAATGAGCAACTAGGTAAACTGAGCTTAGAATCTGGAATAAACAATAAATACAGTGTGGAACTGTTGCATAAACATTCACAAATGTTGAAAAAGTAAATTTATTCCTGAGTCTTCCTGAAATGAGAGATACAACTAATTTATAAAGTCTGTAGATTAAGCATCTTGAAGTTAACATTTAAATATTTATTGCCTAATTACTTATGCCTGCTTTTTGTTATTTGCAATTTTATTTGTCATTGACCAATACCTATGACCAACGCCTAAAAAGGAAAGAATATAAAAGTAACAGAAACTTATTAAATCAATCAAATTAGGCACAAAGATTCACTTTTTTGTTTTTTTGTACCAGGGATTGAACTTAGGGACACTGGACCACTGAGCCACATCCCCAGCCCTATTTTGTATTTTATTTAGGGACTGGGTCTCACCGAGTTACTTAGTGCCTAGCTTTTTACTGAGACTGGCTTTAAACTCGCCATCCTCTTGCCTCAGCCTCCCAAACTGCTGGGATTACAGGCATGCATCACCATGCCCATCTACAATTTTTAAATTTTATCTTATCTGGATTGCATTCATTTCCCTTCCACACAAAATCACCAACTTCATTACATGATAATAATTCTTGCTGTGTTTAAAAAGAAAAGCAGATTTTATTAAGCATGGCTTGGTTGACAATTCATCTTCTTCTGCTTACTTTACACATATACAAGTAGCACTGTAATTATGTATTCCTCCTAGGTTTCTGATCACAGCAAAAGTAGGCTGGGTGAAAGTGATCACAGGAGTGGAAAAACTTTCTCACTATGTCCGGAGTGTTTTCACTGGCTAATAGAGGTACTTCTTAGGTCAGGAATACTCATATTAAAAGATAAAACAAAAACTCATTTGATAATCATATTACTTTTGCTTCCTACATTTTTAAAATAGTCTACAATCACTACATACACCTCCATCAAGACAAGCAATTAGAAATGATCAAATATTAGGAATATTAGGAATAATTACTGCAATAAGTAGGAATATTACTGCAATATTAAGTCAAAACAAGATAAAACTGAACACAATTGAAAATTTTCAGGATCTATGCTCCTTTTTCTAACTACCACTAAAAGTTTCAAATACTACTTACACAATGATAAATATGATATGTATTTGTAAATACCAAGAAATGTTTTACATTTTTGAAAGCTTTGCTTTCTAACTTTCTACTTTCTCCCCCATCGGTTTATAACTAGCAGCTCTTCCACAAAGTCAGAATCCATTAAAAGTTTCTAGCTTTTATAAAGAAAGAAACATGGAGTATTACATTTTCCTATGTGAAATATGCTATTAAATAATAGCTTGTACACTAATTAAAGCAAATGTAATTGTGAGAACACATTGACATTGTTAAAGTAAATTAGTCAATTTGTTAATAGTTTCATTTCAAGTGACCCTAATTGTATTAATTGTGATACTAGCAAATTAAATTGAAGAGCATTGAACACATTGTTCTAATATGCTCTAAAGGAACAAATTCTCCATTATATCAGCAGAGGGAAAATAATGATTACATGGCCTCCTCACCCCAAATAAAACTCCTGTGTATGTATGTTCATATGTGTGGGTGCACACATGTGCATACTCAATGGGTCAAAGAAAAGGTGTCACTAGAATGCATACACTGTCACTACCGTAAAACCAGTAGCATAGTACAAAATGGACCACATGGAAAAAAATGAGCTTTAGGTAAATGGAAAATTTCAGGGCATCCTTTTATCTCAAGTTAAGTAAAAAGTACTTCATTAAACTGCTGTTAAGAATGAGAGAACATAAACAAACTGATATGTAGGACCACAACATAAAAACAAATTCTGAAGATACTACAACTCTTATTAAATGCCTACTGTCAAGTCAAAGGATATATACTAAAATATATCCCCCCCACACCATACACACAAACAGCATCTTTACACACCTGGCTGCTCCTTGTCTGTCATTCACATCTAGCCAAAGCATCGCCTTCTCAAAAGCCTTTCCTGAGAATCTGCATCACTCACCCAGTCACTTGATGATTACATCACTCTATTTTAATTCTTTGTCTAGTATTTATAACTGATTTTTTATTTCTGTACTTAATCTTTCACCGTTTTACTATCTCTCTCTCATGCTTAAATGTGAAATCCATGGAAAGCAAGCAGTCTACTTGTTCAATATTCTCTCCCCAGGAAAGAGTAGCATCTTCAACAAATGGTGCTGGGAAAACTGAAAATCCATATGCAACAAAATGAAATTGAATCCCTATCTCTCACCATGCACAAAACCTAACTCAAAATGGATCAAGGATCTCGGAATTAAACCAGAGACTCTATGTCTAATAGAAGAAAAAGTAGGCCCTAATCTCTGTCACATGGGGCTAGGCCCTAATTTCCTTAATAAGATGCCTATAGCACAAGAATTAAAATCAAGAATCAACAAATGTGATAAATTCAAACTAAAAGTTTTTTTCTCAGCAAGAGAAATACTAAGTGAGGTACATAGGAAGCCTACATCCTGGGAACAAATTTTTACCCCTCACACATCAGATAGAGCTCTAATCTCTAGGGTATACAAAGAACTCAAAAAGTTAAAAGCCAAAAAAACAAAACAAAACAAAAAAAATAACCCAATCAACAAATGGGCCAAGGACCTGAACAGACACTTCTCAGAAGAGGACATACAATCAATCAATCAAATATAGGAAAAAATGCTCATCATCTCTAGCAATCAGAGAAATGCAAATTAAAACTACTCTAAGATATCATCTCACTCCAGTAAGAGTAGCAGCCATTATGAAAACAAACAACAACAAGTGCTAGTGAGGATTTGGAAAAAAGGTACACTCATACATTGCTGGTGGGACTGCAAATTGGTGCAGCCAATTTGGAAAGCAGTATGGAGATTCCTTGGAAAGCTGGGAATGGAACCACCATTTGACCCAGCTATTCCTCTTCTCGGACTATACCCAAAGGACCTAAAAACAGCATACTACAGAGACACAGCCACATCAATGTTTATAGCAGCACAACTCACAATAGCTAGACTGTGGAACCAACCTAGATGTCCTTCAATGGATGAATGGATTAAAAAATGTGGCATTTATACACAATGGAATATTACTCAGCACTAAAAAATAATAAGATCATGGCATTTGCAGGGAAATGGATGGCATTAGAGCAGATTATGCTAAGTGAAGTTAGCCAATCCCCCAAAAATAAATGCCAAATGTCTTCTCTGCTATAAGGGGGGTGACTCAAAATGGGGTAGAGAAGAAGAGCAGGGGAAGAGGATTACCTCTAGATAGGGAAGAGGAGTGGGAGGGAAAGGGAGTGAGAAGGGGAATAGCATGGATGGTGGAAGGAGACCCTCATCGTTATACAAAATACATGTATGAAGATGTGAATTTGGTGTCAACATATCTTGTGTACAGAAATATGACAAATTGTGGCATAAAGGTGTATTAAGAATTGTAAGGCAAAAATAATAATAATAAGAGAGCTCATGTAAAAAAAGTAAATTAAAAAAAGAAAAAAATTATCTCCCCAGATCCTAGGTGCTCAATAAATATTTTTGTACAAATCAATGAATATCAGATCTGTGGCCCACAGCCCTTTCTGTGTGAAAAAACATGTGTGTCTCTCTGATTTCCACTCACCTAAGTATTGTTGCAATTTCTTAACTATCATGTAAGCATGTCTGATTGAAAATCTATTAATCAGTTAAATAAAACAAATTTATTTATAAGTTCAGTTATAGATACAGATTAATGATTGTGTTCTAAACTTGGTCAAATCACTCACATTCTATTAAGATTTTCCCTAAACAAAAATCCTATGAAATCAACTGCTGTTAAAATCTTTCTACATTTGGGAGAAGAAAGAAGGCAGTAAGTGAAATATAAGAATTATTTTGATCCCATAATATAAAAGATTAGTTGGTTCATGAACTGCCTCAATTCTGACTTCAGATAAATTTTCACAATATATCTCAATCAAAGCTAGTTGAGTTTTTCTGACTAAAATTAAAGTTATTTAAATTTTGGCAGGATTTAGAGAAATACAATATATGTCAGCAAAAGCACATCAGATAGTTGTCTAAAGACTCAAGTAAATTATATTCTTGGTACTGAGCACATAATAAAATGATCATGTAATTAAATTTTGTAATTTTCATTATTATTATCTTTATTTCTTCTATTTAAAATACTTAAGAGTTTCCTAAAATAGGAAAAATAACAGCTTGAAACTAACATTTTTCTTTTCCTTTGTGTTTTCCTAAATTCTTCAAATGAGACTCTTTCTCAGGAAATTTTACATAGTATGAATTCCAAAACAATACAAGTTTTGTTTTGGTTTTGGTACTGAGGACTGAACTCAGGAGTACTCAACCATTGAGCCACATCCCCATTCCTATTTTGTATTTTATTTAGAGACAGGGTCTCACTGAGTTGCTCAGCATCTCGCCATTGCTGAGGTTGGCTTTGAACTCGAAATCCTGCCTCAGCCTCCCAAGCAGCTGGGATTACAGGTGTGTGCCACTATGCCTGGCTCAATACAAGTGTTTCTTGAGAAAAAGATTTCAAAACCACTATTTGAGTGACAAGCAAGTCCTTCTTCCAGCAAAAGTATAGTGATAGCAAACTAACTTATTTTTAATACCTATAAAATGCAAGTTAAAAATAAAAATGTGGACTTTAGATAAATGACAAATTAATAGGGCCAAGAGGTTATCAAAGTTTTTGGCAAAGACATCACTTAATAACATCAATGTAAGTAAATAGTAATGGGGGAAACCTACATTTAAATACTTAAAGAAAGGAAATATTTCAAATACAAATATGAATACCACAATAAAACATGTCTGCTTCTTATATAAATGGCATGTATACTTCCTAAATTGCTATAAAACACTAAAGTAGATGTAAACACCACAAATATAACACAAATTAAAAACTCCATACAGTAAATTGACTACTGTGTTAAAAATGATTATTGGGCTGGGGATATACCTCAGTTGGTAGAGTGCTTGTCTCATATACACAGGCCATGGGTTCAATCCCCAGCACCACCACCCCCCCCCCAAAAAAAAAAGTCATTGGAATTCAAAATATCAATTCTCTTACCTCTCTGAAAGAGAAGTACAAGGGCCCTGGCTTCCACCTACAAAAAAAATTCATCAATATCCCAATACAATGAGAGTAAAACATTTTTTTAAACTCCCAACTACATGTAGAGAGAAATTTACCAAAATATATCAGCGATATTTAAAAATACTCCTAGATATTTTATTACATAGCTGACCATGATACAGCAAGGTAGCAGATAATTTTAAGATTTGAACTTTGAAGGTATCTGGGAATTTCTATTTGGGCAGTGGGGTGGATGTAGACATAATAGATGTCTGAATGGTCTTAGAGTGTTTTCCTAAAGTCAGGTTTAATTTTTTTTTTTCTTACATTCTCCTCATCTTCCTTTGATATCCATTCCTTCTCTCTCACTGGGTAAGATCAAAGTAAGAAAGCCTATATCTTTAAAACTAATAGTTGACGTAGATACAGTTGTAAAAATTGGTGCATACTATGAAAGGAGTCAGGAAAAGCATGGGAGAAGTGGAGAATTATACTTAAAAGGAACTAATTATCCTTTTCACTATTAAGCCATGAGGAAGGGGGAATCTGTTTTCACATGTAAATAAATGAAAAGAAGCTATAACATGTGAAAAGCCAGGTGAAAACTCTGATATACTTTCCTTAACTATGTGAGTTCAGAGCTGGTTATTTCATTATTTAAATACTCCCAAAGTCTCGATTTACTGTCTTTCCTGGCACCACTATGGAATCAGCAACAAAACTACTAACATAATTCTTTGATAATAACTCCATTATTGGTCACTTCACCTGAATCTTCTGCTCTGTCTGTTCTAGTGACACCTAGATTAACCCACAAAAGACACCATCACACAACCTTCCATGCTTGGGAGTTCAAAACGCCTTTCTGCTTGTCTAAGCATTGCAGGGAAAATATCTTTGCCTAAGGAGAGGATGGCTGAGGGTTGTTTTTCTGTTCATTGACAAGCAGGGAGATGTCCTTTGCTCCCAGAACCCTACAAAAAACCATAATATCAAGGTATTTGCAAGGTTGGTCACATCCAACTTCCAAGAAGCCCTTCTCTCCTCAAGGAAACAAAAGGAAATGCCACACCAATAAAATATTTGAAATAAAATGAAAAAGCAGATCTAATTACTGAGGAATGAACAACTTGATGAAAAAAATCAGACTGGAAGACCTTTTTATAAAAAAAATACACTTTTACCAAGAGTGAACTTCACTATTGTTATTAAAATGCTAAACTTCCTAAATATCAACTCACTTTGAGAACTTAAAAATCCACATATAATCAGCCAATTCAAATATTAAAGAATAAGTCGAACATTATTTGCTATCGTAGTGCTATCAATATTTGACCCTTACCTTTAAATGTTAATTTTGAGTTCCATTTTGGTTTACTATCTTTGCCTTCATCCACTTAAGTCAATTAGTAGTATCGTGAAAAGAGCTTAACCACTAACTACATATGATAAATACACTTCCAATAACAAAATTATATATTTTCGCTTTATAATATCTTTATCAAACACAATGTTTTTAAACACTACTCACTTTGGAGCTTCTTTGCAAGTTCTTGTACCTATGAATTCTATTATGCTGCTTTTCTATGTTTCCCCTAATTATTTTTCCAATATTTTTTTTAAATACAGGTTCTATTTCTTCTAAAATGTGTTTAATCATGGGGAATTCCTCTGCTCTTAACCTTTCTTTTTTCTTGTACTTTTTATTATGCTTAAACATAAAACTAACATCTCTGGGGGATGACTGGCAGATTTCCAATTCATGGTCTTTCAACTGAGGTCTCTCATTTTCAACTTTTTTTTTTTGGAGCACTTTAATTTAGAGGAAATAGCATAGCATGTTCATCACTCTCTGATGTCACTTCTTATTGTCATTCCACTTGACATACCTGGTTTTCTTATTCTTTTGGTTGATTTTTGTTTTTGCTACTAGGAATTAAACAGATCTTTTAAAATAATCCACTTTTTAAAAATCCTTGTTACCACATTTAAATACTCTTCCATTTAGATCACAATCTTTACCTTCAATAAAGCTATTTTCCTTGATGACTTTCTATCCTAACAACTTTCATCTAACCACACTGCCTTTTTCCTTAATATCTAGGGAGAATTGTTTTTTATTGAAAATAAAATTCAAACCAAGACGTATTCAGATTAATATAGATCTAAAGTATTATAAACAGTCAACATGATGTTAAGCTAGTTTACTAACACTAAGCAATGTTTCACTGAATTCATGTATTTATCTAACACATAATAATAAAAAGAAGTGATTTGAGACCATATTACTAATTTGGGGGAATTGTGAGCAAACATTAAATAGCAAGGCATAAAATATAATATACAACATTTTAGATTATTAAAAATCACTGTGAAAAGCTTGCTACTCTCTAACCATCACTGACTCTTAGTCATCAAGCAAAACTTTAGCCCTACTGCTTCCATGTCCCCTGTCGGACTCCCATCATCACTACTTTTCGTTCCCCCTGACTCTATCCCTTAAAATTTTCTACTCTGCCTTCTAAGAATCCCTTCTTTTGAGCAAACTTCCTTATATTCTCAATCCATCAATGAAATCTTCAACCACTGACTTTTTTTAAAGACAGTGAGAGAGAGAGAGAGAGAGAGAGAGAGAGAATTTTTTAATACTTATTTTTTAGTTTTCGGTGGACACAACATCTTTGTATGTGGTGCTGAGGATCGAACCCGGGCCGCACGCATGCCAGGCGAGCGCGCTACTGCTTGAGCTACATCCCCAGCCCCGACCACTGATTTTCTTAACTACTGTCTACCTGTTATCTGACATAAAATCCCTGCCTGCTTTTGTCACCAAATCCTAGCTACTGAAATCTGGACATAATCACAAAAGTTTATAAGCTATTATCACCTGTTAAAATGATGCCTAAGGTTCTACCTTCTTTATCAACTCATTCTAATCTTTTTCCCTCTTCACAAATCTTCAACTGTTCCATATTGTTATTCACTCTCAGCAAATAACGTAGTCCTAACTTATCCAAATAGATTAAAGTATCAGTGATACTTCATTGAATTCTCTGCCACCAACCTGATGAACTTACAGTACCTAAACACCATTATCTTCTTCTTCCTTCCCATTTTCTACCAAAAATAACATCCTTCTTCCTTTCTATATGCTCTTCCATCTTTGCTCTACATTACATCTCCTCCGGACTTCCAAGCTCCCAGAACTCTTCCTTTTTTAATTTTTCAAGTATTATTATACCTTCTTTCTCTATTCCTCATGCCAGCTTAGAATAGAAAATGATTGATTTATATGAAAGAGTATTAGACTATGGAATCTTAAGATTACAAAAACCACTGCATTTATCACAGTCACAATGACTCAGTCCATTGAATGCCTCTATTTCTTAACTTTCAACAAACATCTGAAAGTTTTTGCTCATTCTTTTCTGACACCTTGACTTGTATGACTCCAGCCTCTCCTGGTTTTCTTTCTGCTCCTCAATCACTACTTCTTAGTCTCCTCTGCAGGAGCCTGCAAAAGGCCATTTGCTACAAGACCATCAAGTGGCTTTTTAAAAATCTTGGTACTCTTCTTGCACTACATGCTGTTATGGAGTGATTACACCATTCCCTAGGCTGACAAATCTTTATCTTTACCCAGACCCGTGCATGTATATCTTCATTTGAATGCTATTAGGCAATTCCAACTTGTATCTGAAACTGAACTTCTTAGAATCTTTTCTGATGCCTACCATCCCTGCTGCACCAAGCAAAATTCTTTCTCTAAATTGCCCATCTCAATGCAAGCATTATCACAGTCTTAATTGGTACTCAGAAAACTTGCTGTGCCTTCAAAATTCTCTCCCCTACATCTCATATCAAGTCAAATATTGAGTACTGTCAATTCTGCCTCCTAAATACTTCTCAGATGTTTCCACTTCACTACATTTCCAGTATAAGCTCCTATCATTTCTCACCTAGACTGACAGCTTCTTAATTGATTATTCAACTTGCAGTCTTACCCTGCCACTACAGTTTACTCACCTTACGATAGCCAGATAATTTTTCTAAAATGGAAATCAGGCTATAACATTCCTTTGATGAACTGCCCACTATTCTTAGTATAAGAAGGCTTCATGATCCTAGTTTTCAGTCTCATTTGAACTTTAGTCTTTAATTCTACTCTCAAAATCCTCATGTTCAATCAAGGGCAAATCCAGTGCACATACTATTTATGTAATCCCACCTAGCTAACATATACTCATCATCTAGGTTGTGGCTTAGGAAGAAACCACACCTTACTCAATCTACCACTTCTCCAAGTTTAAGTTGTTCTCTCTACCCATTAATATAAGAGCTGAGCATACTACAAATTCCTCTGGGAAAGTATTCACTATTCTATATCTTAATTGGCCCTTTGCTTTTCTGTATGGTACCCCCAAATCCTGCAATGAAACTTGACAACAGAGCATTCAGAACTATTTTTATCTTTTTTCATTTCTAGCATTTAAAGCAATGTGTAGAGGGCTGGGGTTGTGGCTCAGTGGTAGATCACGTGCTTAGCACCCTAGCACATGTGAGGCATAGGGTTCAGTTCTCAGCACCATATAAAAATAAATAAATATGGGCTGGGGATATGGCTCAAGTGGTAGTGCGCTTGCTTGGCATGCGTGCGGCCCGGGTCCGATCCTCAGCACCACATACAAAGATGTTGTGTCTGCTGAAAACTAAATTTTTTAAAATAAATAAATAAATAAATATGTGTAGTACACAGAAGGCACTCAAGTATTTACTGAATAATAAAACACATTAAAATGAAAGGGTAAAGTTTCTAAGCTGCAAAGCCTGAGTTAAAATGTAAAGGACCAGGCATTGTAAAGCTGCTTCTAAGCTGCAAAGCCTGAGTTAAAATGTAAAGGACCAGGTATTGTTAAGTTCCTATGCTACACTCAAAACCTGAAATTCCTGTAGCTGTTAGGACAATTCCCGGGACTGCCCAGTAGATATTCCCCCTGACCATTTAGTTGTTTAATAACCTAGGACCCTGTGCAGCTTGGCACGTAGGCATTCAGGGCCCAAACCAATCAGTTTAAATGTATCCCCTCCTTAGGATTGACCTATCACTCCCGCCCGACCTGTTCCCGCCAATGAATGTACTAATCATGTTCAGGAATTGTTGTTCAATTTTCCCGCGCCTCATGATGATTTGCTCTGATGTATGCAAAGTCCCTGCCCTCCCTAAAAAAGTGTACTTAAGCACTGCTCAACCCCTGCTCAGGGCTCTGGGCTGCTCTCCCTTCTTGAGTGAGCGCGGAGCCCCAGCATGCTGGATCTGCAATAAACCCCTTTTGCTGTTGCATGAGTCAGTCTCTTGGTGGTCTCTTCCTCCGACGTTCGCCAGACCCTTACAAAAAGTATTGTAAACTTAAAAGCTGCCATCACATACAGTCTGTTGATTGTACAGTATTTCATTTGCAAAATAAAGTACATTTGCTCCATAGGACAATTTGTAGCATTATGTTTACAAAAATTTCATTAAGAGCTATGTATGGGATGGGAGTGTAGCTCAGTGGCAGAACACTTGATTGGCATGCACAAAGCCCTGGGTTCAATCCCCAGCACCATCCAAAAAAAAAAAAGCTGTAAAAGTACATATTAAATTTATGTAAGCATACTAAACATATTCTGTACACCCAAAAAGTTGGAAAAAGTCATCATTTATTTCCTAAGCTTTCTTTTGCAAAGTAATTACTGCTGTGGGTTAATTAGGGTGTCATAAATTGACATTTACTAAGCAGAAAACTCTACCTTGTCCTTGTGGAAATTCAGATATATGACATCATTAAAGGAAAACATGGAAAAAGTGATTATTATTTTATTATTATTATTATTGTTATTATTATTATTATTATTATGGAGCTGAGGATTGAACCCAGTATCTTGTGCCCGCAAGGCAAGTACTCTACCAACTGAGCTATATCCCCAGCCCAAAAAAGTGATTTTTAAGAAGGACTTGAAAGGAAGAGAGGTCAAAAAGACCAAAGAGGAGAGTACACTGACTTCTGAAACTTTAAGAAAAATTCAAGTACTAGAATAACCAGGTAGAATAAAACAGATTTCATACATTATAATTTAGAAAATAAAGGAGAAAAGTAGATGGAATATAGATATTAAGCAACTATTGATTAATATACTGCTCAAACTGGTAACAACAACTTCATTCGACAAATTATTCAACGAAGCTCATGTGCCGGGGCTAGATATACAAACAATTCCAGCATGGTTCCTGCCTTCATAAAGGCTACATTTGAGACAAAATAATAATCAAGAAAACAAATTAACGTAAGATTCATATTCTGTGGAGTAATATGAAGAAAACAAGAAAAATGCCGAAGAACAATGGTATGAGAGGAGGCCCATAGCCTAGAACTGGCTCATCACATCTGAACCGGGCAAGAAAAGGAAAACAAACAGCCATACACATCATAGTTGAGTATGGATTTGATCTTTAGTAAAATGGTATACTTACTAAAGAGCTGTGAATCAGTTAAGAAATTGAAAGAATTTTTCTCCTTCCTAAAAATGAGTCCAGCTAATAAGATACTGCCTCAGTCAGGTTGGTACCTTGGTCAGATATCTATCCTTGGCAGAACAAATTCATCTTTCACTCAAATCTAAATCCACCACTACTGGATTGTGGGGTGGAGTGTAGTATGGAGAACAAGAAGAGTACCAAGGACAAAGATTTTAAACTAAAGGCCATGACATAACAACATCATTTTACCATATCAACTTAAGTATTTTAATTACTACAAATTTCTTCATCAATAAATTCAGGACATTCCCTTTTAGTTCTAAAACTCTATGGCACTGTAATAAAAAAAAAAGCAAATTTAGGACAAAATTTTAAAGGAGGTAAAAAATGGAGTGGCAGAATTGTGAATATCTTGTATTTTTAAAAGTAGGTTAATAAATATTTTATTCATAAAGGTAAGAAGCTTTGAGACAGATTATAAAAAAGGCAAAGATGTCAAATAATTATTATACAAGCTGTAAGAAGGTGAGTACTGTGGCATTTAGAATTGAAGTTAAAAATTTTGGTAGTATGTAACAAAAGGCTATTTTCAAAGGAATCTAATGAAGGAAAATGTCCTTTTCTCATAAGCAACATTCCAACAACTTATAAACTTGGGAAAACAACTATTTATTCCAATAATATTATTTAATTAGTTTAAACTGCACTAAATCTTGATATTGATATTTTAAGTTAAAAATAAATTACTTTTCCATTTCATTAATGATTAAAAGTCACATGCCAAAAACAATCATGACATATAACAAATATTTTCCTTTTTAAAAAAAAATTCTTTGAATTATAGGTATGATCAGTTATTATTTCCCTATGATCAAAGATCTTAGCATTTAAGGTAACAATTTATATATATATATATATATAAATAAAACCAAATCTAATAGGGTACAGAGAAAATATCATATTTTCTGTGCTGTTCCTTATTTGAAAAAGGATGCCAAGAAAAAATTTAATTCACTTGGAACATACCCCCTAATATTTATATGTAGGTATAAATAGTACTTTCTTCTGCTCTTACATTTTTTCCTCAACTAGCCATGAAAATAAACAGTAATTCGAAGTTCTCTCCCTCCCTCCCTCCTCCCCACACCCCATTACGTGGTAATTTTTACTAATCACTTCATAAATTCTCAGAAACATTCAGCTATACTCTTTCCATATGAATGATAAAATTCAGAACTAAGAAAATAAAGACTTTTGTTTACTAATAGTGTATATAACAATTTTTTTTTCAATTATACATGACTCATATGCAGGCAAACCACTGACTGAAGTCCCGTGTTTACTTAGAAAACAAGTTATCTGGTAGCCACAAATTCCCTAAAGATTGTAGCAGAAATGTGTAAAAGGCTTCAAAATACTTGAAAAAAATCCCATGGAAGACAAATTAAAATAAACAAACATACTAGAAAGGTGATGATTCTTCAAGTAAACATGACAATCTTATTAAAATGCAATATATGTTTTTCTTCAAAAAGGAAATCTAAGAAGATGAAATAGATACTTTAAATAAAATATTTACATATACAATGAAAAAAATCCACTATGGTTAGTAGCTTTTATGGATTTGAAGAACTAGATATTTACATATCTCTCTTTCTGCATATGTGTGTGTATGTGTGTATGTGTGTTTTGTATATATTTTTAACAGTTGACAGCTGTTTTAGAGCATACAGAGATGCCAAGCTGAATGAGGGTCTTGATTACTTCAAGATTAGCTATCTAAAGTTTCTATTCATTTTAAGTGTTGTTAGTTGGAAGAGTCATTAGTCACTTCCTTGTCTGATGAACATCAGCATACATTTACATTGTTAATGAACATTTGGGGTAAATGAATTAATGGCACTTTTAAACATCAATTCACTCCTAATTACTCAGTATGTCATAGAAATGTTAGGCTAGGATACAAATGAAAAGCCTTTTCAGTAAAGGTAACTACTCATTCTGTAAACAATAAAGGATAAAATTAATTTAAATTTTTTTAAATATTTAATGAAATAGACTAGAGAAAAATATGCACTTAAAAAACAGAAAACTATATTCTCCACTAGGCATAAAAGCCAGAAATAGTATGAAAACTGTATTAAAGTATTTTATGTACATGTAAAATACTTATAGAAGTATGAGCAAATTTATTTAACTTATTTAATGGTGAGTACTGCTTATAGGTATTAATTACATTTAAGACAAATCCTTACTTGAAAAGCTTTCATGCTTACTTTCATGCTTACTTTCATCCTTACTACTGAGAAAGCTTTCATGCTTACTATTAAAATACTGAAAATAAAATGGTCACATTTTCATATTATCAAATTCTTAAATATCAGGCTGTTGAGTCTTTATGTAAGAAAATATGAAAATAAAAGTATCACAAAGTCATTTTGAAATTCTACTATTTTCATTCAAAACATCAATGGCATTTGCATAATGCAGATATTAAAGATATACACACAAAAAAATAATAAACTCCATAAAAAGGCTTACATTCTAAAGATATAGCCAATTTAGTAGTCAACCAATTCTTCAAATTCTCAAAACACGAGCTAATGACAGCCCTTGACATTAATATGAACACACACAAAACAATAATTTTATTTTAAGCATAAAACACATTAATTACTTTTACTAATTTAAGATATTTTAAAATAGACCTCAAAACCTGATATAATGCCAGAATGTTGCAACTCTACAGCATGTACCACAAGAGAATGAAAAGTTGTGCTCCATTTGTTTAAAAAAATCATTAAATTTTTTTAAACCTGATATATACATTTCATGAGTTCAAAATTACAAGTAGTCACTGAGTCAATGAGTTTAATCAAATATTTAATGATCTACCTAAAACTAAGGATAAAGCTTCAAAAATTCTCACACATTCATTCCTTCCTTTTAAGTATGTTATTACTATCATTGAGTAAACACTAAGAAAGATTTTTGACAGACACATTTGTTAGGTTTTAATAGGACAGACGCTGACTATACTTTTTAACAGTTTACAACTGAATAATTTGAGTATAGATCTTTACAAGTATGTCAAATTTTCAATTATTTGCAAAAGGAAGAGAAAAACAAAACAACAACAACAAAAAAAACACCTCAGGCAATTATTTTTTAATCCTGAAATAAACTTGCTAAAGCAGTGAAAAATCCCTGTAAAAATCAATACCTTTAAAATATGTTTGAGAAAGGACTCTGCATTTGTATGCTGACATCATAGTTTATTCTCTTTCCTGCCCCGCCCTGAGAATGACAGTATATTAAACATTTGACCAATGCTTCTGTCTGTAATTCAAAGTAGACTTTTTGTAGCATTCATTAGTGTCAATAGTGTTCTGTAAATATCCAGGAAAAAGTTCTTAAAGTTCTTGAAGTTTCCTGGTGAAAACTACACCCACAAGGAGGACCAAGCTAACTGGAACCCCTATGCTAGGTTTCCTAGAATTCCTAGACAGCAATTGCATACAAAACTCACCTCCAGACTTGTTTGAATAACTGAACAAGGGGTCAATGCCAACTTCTTGTTCTTCTGGCTGCAGAGGATGTCTAGTTTCAGATAAGGAATGATACATTGTAGAAACTGGACAGTACCACCAAAAGGAACTTCCTAGGAAATAAAAATAAACAAAAAATATTTTTTCTTTCTTTCACCTATGACAAGGAAGAAAATATAAGACTGAAATGATTAAATGAGCATAACAGACATTAACAAGTTTTCTACAGCCTCCAGGGACTGTTACTACACCTTAGTAGGCTTATGCAAAAAAGCAAAAAAAGGTGGCAAAAAATTTCCATTTAAACACATTCTCCCAAAATTTGAACTTCACTTATATCCTTTATTTCAATGTTGAATCACATTCATTTTCAGTAAAATTTTGCACAAACAGCTGAACTGGAAGTTAAAAAACAAACCCTGTTTTTACATTTATGGCATCTTTTTCTACAAAAACAATACATTCACAACAGAAACCTTCAAAGTACAAAAAAATCAGCAAATGATAATCATTTATACAACTATACTAGCTAGGAACAGCACTGTTACAATTTCCATGTACCATACATACTTTTCTTGTCTTTGTTGTGGATATTTAAAACACATGTTTTTAATGTGATCCATCATGATAAACACAATGATTTATCATGAGTGTCTTCCTTCCCAGTACAATAAAAATATGTGTAGGTTACCATTTCTAATGGATCCCTAGCATCCCATCATGTAGCTATCACAATTTATGCAACCAATATCTTATTAGTAAACAATCAGGATGCTCTCAGTTGTTCAATACCATAAACAACCTCACAGTAAATATCTCTGTCAAAACCCATGACCATTTCCTTAAGATACATTCCTGTAAGTATACTTGCTGGATTGTAAAATATATTTGTAAATTAAGATTATATAACTTTTTGGTAAATTGTGCTTTAGCAAGATTTGAATATAATAAAAAAGTTCATTTCCCTTAGGCTTGTGTGGATCTTTTTGAACTGACACAACAGAGATTCATTGAGTATCAAGAAAATGCAATGTGATTACTAAAGATTTTCTGTTTCTTTGACAATTATTTGTTGTTACGATTTGAAAACATGCTTTAAATATTAAGTATATTAAGTCTCTGGCGTATGACACATACATTTTTCTCAAAGGGTGTCCATCTTTAAGTTGTTATGACATAGGGTATTTTGTGACAGAAAGTATACATTTTTCATTTTTATGCATCAAAATATGACTGTATCTCCATCTGAAAGACCTAGGCAATTTCATTCTGCTTGGGATCTTATTTTGCTCTGAAACTTAACCTCTGACTTATTGTAATCCTAAAGTCAAGAAAAAATCTACAGAAAAGCTCTGTGGAAACAGTTCAGTTCTTGGAAAAGCCGCAGATAGGCCAAGATAACCACATATCTGAAATTCCGGATGGCTTCCACCTAAGTGTGGTGACCAATATCTAAACTAGAAGCCCTGCAGTTTGGCACATACTCCCCTTGCAACATCCTCACCGTTTAAACCAATCAGTTTAAATGAATTCCCCTCTTGTAGCGACCAATCCCTCCTACCCAACTTGTTCCCCCCAGTAAATGTGCTAATCATGTTTTAGAATTGTTATTTGATTTTCCCGTAGTGTGTGATGATTTGCTAGGAGATGTTATGATGTATGTGGAAGTCCCTGCCTTCTCCAAAGAATGTATAAAACTGCTGCAAAACCTGGGCTCTGGGCCTCTTAGCATCACCTGTTGCTGTGTGTGTGCGGAGGACCGAGCTAGCTTGCAATAAACACCTCTTTGCTGCTTACATCGATCTTGGGTCTCTGGTGGTCTTTTGGGGGTCCCGAATTCGAGCATAACACATCATGGGTTTATTTCTTGTGTTATCTTACAAAGGCACAATTACATAAGTAACCACCTATATATTTTATGATTTTGACACAGCTTCCCCTCAATTCTTATTCCAAATATTCTTGTTCTACATTATTCCAAATTGAAAACATTAAAAAATCATTCAGCTCACCCCCCAGACAGCGGGAATTCGCATAAAATCTCTCCTAGGCTTGCCGGGAGAGGGAGTATCAAGCTGAGCCTCCATACAGGCTAGGGGGAAACCAGAGACACCTGACCTCCAACCCCTCCTCCCAGTAGCAGCCAAAAGGAAACCTGGCTAGCCAGCGCTGGGGGAGGGGCAAGCAGAAAAAATCAAAGTGATAGAGTGCCAGGGATCCCAGCAGCCTGCAGCAGGGCCCCAGAGACCCAGGCCAACTGATTCGCGTGGCCTGCCCTGCGGCTACAGAAGGCGTGGCGCCTCAGTGAAGCCATTAATTGGCAAGCAGGGAGGTTAGGGAAGGCCATTAGGTGGAATCCCACCAGCCAAGCCCACATGGACCCTTGGGCCGAGCACGGGTTCTCAGAAGGGGAAGGAAGCGGTACAGTCCCATCCCCCACAGCGGACACTCCACCGAGGCAGTCAGCGGCCACCATCCGGGAAAGCTGAAGGATACACCACCACTCTCCTTCAGAGTGCAACATCAAAACAGCGGACACTCCAGCCAGGCAGTCAGCGGCCACCATCCGGGAAAGCTGAAGAATACACCACCACTCTATCAAATTTTTTAAAATTACTGTTTTTTGCATCTTGAAAAGCTGTTGATTTTATCATATACTAATTTTTAACTCAGTCACCTCTCACATTACAGTTTCGTCTGATTCTCTTATGATTTTTATTAGGTACACAATTATATCATCTATAAACTGTAACCTCTTTATTTCCTATTTTTATATTTAATTTCCTTTTCTTGCCTTACTGCATTTGTTCTGTACTTTGGAAAGCACAATTAAATATCACACCGTCCATTCTTATGAGACAGATGGGAAAGTCACTAAAACTTACACCAAGCAAATTTGAAATAAATGTTTAAAATTATTTCTAACAGTCTGTAGCTACATTATAAAACTCTTAACCCATGAAATTTACCACCATCCACAGTTTAAATTAAACACTGTAGCTAGATTTTAAGATGAACCAGATAATTTCCGTAGCCAATAAACAGAACTGGAATTATACATACTGAAAGAGTGGTAATCAAATCATACAGTTTGCAGGATGAACAAATAATGGGTCATGAAGAAATTCCCTCACATTAGAAAAGTGATAACTGGTCATAGGCCTTGTGTTGTATTGTACCCCATTAAATTAGAAGAAACAGTACTGAAACTTTCTGGGTCTAACTTAGAAGCTATTCACAGGCAACAGTCTATTTCATTTTGCCACTAATACATTTCATGTTTTATCTGATTTACCTGATTTTTTCCTAGATATTTCTGGAAATGTTATAATACACCTCTGTTCTGAAATGCCATGTAAGTTAAAATAGCTGAAAAATAAAATTACTTATTACTACATTTGCATTAAAATTACAGGGGAATTCATTGGTTGTACTCAAGAGAGACTGAAGGCCATGTCATTCTGTTTGTCTTACTCTTCTAGTTTATCAAGATTTCTAGGAGAAAAATGTTTTACAGCCTTAACTGTAAAATTACTGTCTCTAGGTCTCATCAGCTTTAAGGCTGGAGCAATGTGAAACTGACTGACAGCTGAATGGAATATAGATGAAATGATGGAGACCACAAATCACTCAAAGTCCCATTTTATTAAGTGCTTTGAAAATCATGTCCTAGAACCTTCAGTCAATTTATGATTTAGTACAAGATGCAGAAGATTTGTACTGTGTCTAAGGAGTTTCATTTGATGGCTCAGATTGCCCTAGAGGAAAAGGGACATAGGAAAAAGGAAATGCTAAGATCATAATAGAGATACATGCTTCTGCTTGAATAAGTGAAGAAGTGTTTTATTCCCTTAATCATTGAGATTGACTAGAACATAAAATTGTTTTTTAAAATAAAAACTATGAATTATGCACAATTTGCATACTACTAACTTAAAAATTATTTTCTTTCAGTAATGCCTATATATATGATAATTCAACAGACACTTTTCATCTCATGTAATTACATTGTTTTTTTAATCTCAATATAGCCCAAACCAATAATCCATCATTATTTTAACACAGTGTTTCTTTTAGTAAGATAGATGAACAACTCAGCTACTTTTCTTTTGGCAAAGGGTGGTATTGGGGATTGAATTCAGTGGCACAGTACCACTGAGTTACATCCCTAGTCCTTGTACTTTTTATTTTCAGACAGGGTCTGTCTAAAGTTGTAAATGCCGGCCTCAAACCTGCCATCCTCCTGCCTCAATCTCTGAAGTTGCTAGGATTACAGTTAATTACAGTCGTGCACCACTGCACCCAGCCCAGCTACTTTTAATATAATCACTTTTTATAAATATAAAGAGTCCTTCAATGTACTGATATGAAAAAACAAACTCCAAATCATGCTGTAAGGTAGGGGGAAAGCAAAATTAAGTATTTTTGCTATAATATATCTGAAAAAATTAAAGGAATTCTGCTTGTATATTCAAAGAATGTTTCTCGAATGATGCTTAAAGAACATGATAACATTGGTTGGTTCTAAGAAATGAAATTAACAAAAAATTTCAAACAAAGCAAATGACCATTGGCACCATATCAGCAAAAAAAAAAAAATAAGAAGGTAAAATGATTTTTCAGGGAACTAAAAACATTCATCCTAGAAAAAGCATTTCCCTATTCCAAATTCATGAGCATATAAACCCAAGGATTAAAAAAATAAAAGTACCTAAAAGTCTGATACAAATTCTTAGCTTTCTATAAATAAGTTAAGCTAAACTTTTACAGCAGATAGACATTCATATTTTCTTCCAAAAACTAAATTATAATATTTTATATTAATGAAAGAAATATGAATATCAATTTCAAAACATTTTCCTTATGCTTCTTATTGAAATCTAATCTTAGCAAAAGCCATTTAACATACATAATTACTAAAAGTAAATAAATGAAGGCGTTAAGATTAGCTTTCATAGCCCAGTCTGAAATGCTTAAAGTAATCTTATTTTATTATTAAAACCCCAAAAACTCCACAAATAAACTCCATTTTATTATAGGAATAGAAACACTACAGGAGGCGCAAATAAAGCTTTTTAAAGCATATTACTAATTATTGTATAGTTTAAGATAAACTATACTATGATGAGCATAAAACAACCAGCTTTCTTCATCCGTATACCTTGAGAAACTGTTTATACATTAAGGTAAACTTTTCTTTGTGGTAGGATATCATTTCTAATAATTCTAAATGAATGTATGTCTGTATAGAAATAGTTTGAATGTAAAAGGGAGTCAACACAATTTTTCTGAGAACCATTGCAAGAAAATTTGTTAGCCAGGAATTGAATAAGAGTGGGCAGTTGCTATTCCCAAGTATCCAAATTTAACTAGTTCCACATCAACTGAATGTATTGACTCTACATTCCACTTACTTCTAAGCTTGTAAGTAATAGTCCAGTTGACTAAAAAATTCCTTGGTATTCACAGGCTACTGGTTCTAGGAACCTCCTCAGACACCAAAAGCTGTAGATTCTCAAGTCCCTTATGTAAAATGGTGTAGCAGTTGTATAAAACCTATGAGCACCCCCTCCTGTGTATTTTAAATCATGTCTAGATTATTTATTATTTACAATACCCACTTAAATGTAAATGCTATATAAACAGTTATTACATTATATCATTTAGGGAATAGTGACAAAAAATCTGTACATGTTCAGTACATATACAAGTTTCTTTTTTTTGGATATTTTCTACCTGAGGTTGGTTGAATTCATGGATGTGAAACCTGTAGGTATAAAGAGCTGACTGCATAATTTCCAGTCAGCAATTTTGTCCACAATATAGGATACTACTATGTAGTCAGTTGAATCATTCATGCTATAGGTTATAGGTTGAGCAAGAAGAATAACCAGAAAAACAGTGAACTAAGTATAGTACAGTTTGGCCCAATATTTGGAAAGAAACAGATTGAATCTTGACCAAGTAGTTGCCAAAGATTGTGCTCAAATACACCGTTTTGTGTGGTTCTATGGTAAACAAAAAAGATGAATTCAAGAAAATTCCCTTCAATGAACTGGTAAATTATCACCTACTTAAAAAAAAAAAAAAGTCTTGATTTCTACAAGTTGAAACAAACAAAAATTGACCAATTTTCTAACATTTGGTAAGAAGAGGCTGGTAGAAAATCTTAATTAGGTCCATAGTCCTTATTAAACACTGCTAACTTTACTACTATAATGTGAAGTGCATACTGGGAATCATTTTCTCACTCTGAATCAAACTCATGAAAATCTTCAGATTGAGAGGGGGATCTAAATAAAATACATCCTTTGGTAATAAATGCAAGGTAATACAATAAACACTAGTAGATAAGTATGTACCACCACATGGGATTTGATAAGGTACATTGTGTTTTATTTTCATATAAAAGATATCTTCAATTTTTATACTTTTTGTTAAAAAATAAAAAATATTCTTATTAAAAAGGAAAACAACCCCAAAATCATTTCAGACAGAATTTTCATCATTAAAAAATCAATCTCAAATATGAACATTTTAAAATGTAAATTAATATGTATAATTGATATTATGAATTGATGATTCTTAGAAGAATTTTCAAATATTGCCAATTATATTTAGTAATTTTATGTGTCTAATTTATTGATGAATATAGTAAAAATCACATATCATATTTGTGTATTGGGTAACTGAAGGGGTAATGTTACTTTTCCTGTACTATAGAGAAGACCTTCATCAAAAAATTCTATCCATCTAACTATATATGTACATGTATATATATAAAAATATAAATATATAAACATATATATATGTAGATACATATGTATATGTTTATATATTTGTATTTATATATATATTTTCTCTGTTAATGTTTGCAAATATATTTACATGACTTGGAATATACATCTTAGCTAATTTAGTGATAGAACTAGTCAGTTTAATAAACCTAAATATGGTTGCTGGGGATGTTTAACAAGTAGCTAAAATAAGTGTGAAGGCAAGTGGGAATGGCAAGAGAAGGTAAGGTAGGAAAGGATGGGATACCAACATGAGAGAGGGTAGATGAAAAGAAAAGTGTGAAAGTACACATTTGCCTTGCTTTTCAGTTTTCCTAGGGCCTCAATAAGTGGCAAGTACTTTGATTTGCAGGGAAAATAACTTTCTGGGTGGCCTTCATTAGGAGTGCTATCAAGTACTGGTACCTTTTTTCTCCTTTTCCTTTTGTGGTTATGTTCACATAGTATTTTATAATTTAAAAAAAATACTGTGACTCTTAAAAGCCAGAAGGAAATTAGGAAATAATTTACTTTAAACAACCCCTTATTTTATTGATAGGGGAACTGAGGTCCAGAGAGTCTATGAATTATTAATGGCAATTCTCTTCACTTTCTAATCTATATAAACATACTGGTGTGACCAAAAGGTTTAGAAATACTATATTTAATATCAGTAACAGCACAAGACAAATACACAAAATGCTTCAAAAGCACAAATTACAGAAAGGAATTCTCCATTTAGAACAGCTAGTTATCTATTCTGATGTTAATAACAAATCCTGAATTAAAAACAAAAGGCTTTAAAAATAGATTAGGGAAAAAAAATCACTAAATGATGAAAGTGTGAACATATGTAATCACCACAAATACACAAAATATATGCAAAGTACTTACCACATACATATAACATCTTGAAGAAAATCCACTAAATAATAAATATAAACCTCTCTTAGTATTTCTCCCAACTTTATTTCTACCTTATTTCATTTCAAGAACAAACTCTATGGTAAGATGGTGGGAAAAGGATACATCTACTTAGTTCAAATCCCTACTACCCTTTTATATGAAATATCTATAAAATCAATTTCACTGCTACTTCAATTTAAATGATCATTCTCTCTTATATGCTTGGTTGATATAAAAATAGGAAATTAAGGTTATTAAGTTTGATATTTAATCTTATACTACTTACTTTCTATGATTATTTCTGTGACATCATTTGAACACATTCAAGCATATTGTATCAAAGTATTTAATTTTAAAAACTTGAAATCCCAGATACAAATTTGCCAGGCAAGTTCGCTGCTGCTGAGCCACAACCCCTGCCCCAACATAAATATTTTTCATCTGAATCAACTGTATATGTGCTTCACAAATCTCTGGTAGAATAGAACATGACTTTACAAATGGCACTTGGGCAGCCTTTTTAAATTTTACTAGTTAAGTACTGATTTCAATATGAATTAGGGGACAAAACTACACATGACTTTTTATTTTAAAAGTGAATCAGGCTTAAAATGTATTAAGTAAATAATATTACAGGCAGGAGGTGAATATGATAAAACTTAAATATCTAAGGTACGGGAAAACTGTCCTACATAACTAACACCTCTGGGAATGAGCTGAAATAAACGCAAGTGAAAAAACTGAGGAAAATTCCACATTAAACTATATTTTATTTTCTATTTTACTAATTGGAGTTTACCTTATAAAGTAAGTAGCATAATAAAAAGTTATTTCAATAGAAATTGCAAGTATTTAATAATATCACTGAAGAAAGCCTATTAAAATTAGCAGTTTTAGGAGTACAACTCAACTCTAACTTCCTATTACTGATAAAAAGTTCCTAATTCATTTAATTGGGGGCACACATATCAGTAACATTCTATGTAATAATATATATACTACATGCTATACACTATCATAATACTATAATTGCTTAACACATTCTTGCCCCAGTCCAGTCTTTGTGGTTCTCTTCCCCTACAGAGGAAATAATGTACAACAGAAATCATCAAGAAGCTAAACTGACCAAATGAATACTTACTGTTGCTGGGGAGGCCCGAGTAGTGTGTGTCACTGAGTGACCAGAATTCTCCATTGAATTGCCAATCAGATAGGTTCCTCCAGAGCTGCTGATGAGTTGACCTCCTGTGACACCCATCTGGATCCCACCAGTACCCACCATACTGTGGGAGGAGACCACGGTAGTCACCTGTGCAGAACTCCCTTGAGTATCAAAGTAATTTCCTCCAGTGTTTTGGCTGTACATCTGTGTTTCTGTGTAAGGATAAGTTGTTGTTCGGCTTTAGAAGAAGAAGAAGAAAGGAGAAATTTACTAGCTGATTTATATCATCTGTTTAATTTATCTTCTAATATGGGTCTATTTAAAATAGACAATTTAGTCTTTGGAATATGACAAGTTTTTCATTTTTGTAAGAAACTTTAATTCCTGGAAATAGTTGGGTGTATTTTCCAAATTAAAGGTACATGTCTTAAAAAGGTATCTCAGCACCCTTCTATACTTTAGGGGGTTGGCCTTCTTCAGCTGCCTATCATGGGCATATAAATAAGCTCTGTTGTTAACTTCATTCAAAGGAATCTTGCTGATGGATTTTTTCACTTCCTTATAAAACCACCTGCCAGGCAGGCACAGAGATGCACACCTGTAACTCCAGTGGCTAGAGAGGCTGAGGCAGGATGATCACAAGTTCGAAATCAGCCTCAGCAACTTAGCAAGATCCTTAGTAACTTAGTGAAACCCTCAACATAAAAAAATTTTAAAAATGACTCAGAGGTAAAACACCATCCCACATACCCTGGGTTCAATTCCCAGTTCCAAAAAACAACAACAACAACAAAACCAATCCAAACAAAAAAACCCTTGCAAATCCCAGTTTCAGAAAAACAGCTGTGTCATGAATGGAGGCTGACAAGTGAACTTTCTACATCTCTTCACTTTCCTGAATGACTCCTAATACCCCTCCATGAATAAGGTAGCTTGCATGAATCTCCTTCTTACTACCATAAGGACCTTGAGCAAAAACAGTTTTCCCATCTTGGACCCAAAATCCCTATCTAACATCTCTTTCTTCATACCCAAGTCTCTCCATTATGAGATAACTATGCCCCCCAACCCCCTTCTTGTTCTCACTTTCTGCTTTCTAACAACTGTGGTCAAGCTTCTGTCCCTAGTCTTTTATTTAAATTGCTTTTAATAAGGTCATTTGTAACCAACTCTAAATATCAAGCTCAAAGGCTCCTGTCAGCCCTCACCTTTTTTTAACCAATCTGTAGTATAACATTGTTGATCACTCCATATTGCCCTTTTCCTCTTTTTTTTTTCTGTTCTGATTTAACTTATTTTTCATTTTCAATTGACTCTAACTTACATTTTAAGATGAATTTCCTTTAAATTTTATAATACTTAAATGTTCACAGAAGTTACAAAAATATACAGAAATACAAAAATGTACAGTCACAAAAATATAACATATTATGTTTTAAAAATTCAAATACAAAATTAAATTCCCCAGTTCGTGCTATTCTCTTTAATTTCACATCCCAGAGCTAGTCACACGTGACAGTATGGCATGCACGTTTTCAAACAGTTCCTATACTTCTGTTAAGGCTTTTCTATCTTAACCACTCCTGTCCCTTAGTTTCAAAGGGATTTTGTTTCTACTTTTATTTTTTGTCTCCATTTTCCTGGCACTTTATTTTCTGAGGTTCAGATTTTTATGCTTATTTTAAGTTATACCATTGCCTTATCACCTACTACATAACAGATGCTGTTCATAGTAAGTAATCATCAGAGTTGATATCTCTGCCTCCTTTATTTTCTAGTTATATATTAAGAATTTTAAATCTGAGTTTCTAACAGCCAATCAAAAGTTATTTTTATTAGGAAACCCCACAATATATGGGCAGCTTCATATGTAAAATCTAAAGTATGATGGGATTACTTCTCTGTTTTGCTCTTCTATAGTTATCCTCTCAGTGAGCAGCACCACCATGTTCAGTTTTGGAAAATAATGCTGATTCTTCCCTCACTTAGAAAGACATGAATCACAAAGTGCTATCAATTTTACCTTCTAAATAAAATTCAAAATTTCCTATTCTCTTTTTTCTTCTCATATTCACTGCCTTAATTCATAATGTTCTCTATTATAACTGCTTATACTTGTTTTCCATTCCACGAATTGGGCTCTCTTCCAACCTACTTCCAACTTTGCTGCTCCAGTTTTGTTTCTACAGGAATTTTGTAAAATGCAACTGTGGAAACAAAACTTTACTTGAAAATCTTTCCATGATTCCCTCTTGCCTTCAAAATTCTCTCTTTCCTTCAGAAAATGTTCACAAACTTTGACAGATTCATAGAAAGCCTGAGAATCTGATGCCTACATATTAGGACTCAGTTCTAGCCACATTCTCGAAGGCTTTTTTTCACTAGTATTATAATGACCATTTTGCTCATGTTCCCAAAGCGTAATTTTTCTCTTGCTTCTGTTTTACTACATATGGTTTCCTCTGCCCAGAAGGTGTTCGTATTTGTCTTCGTCATAATCATCCTTAAACTCTCATCTTAAGCTACTTATTTTGAATTATTTTCTGCATCTTTTGCTTTCCATTACCACTCCTCAGAGTGATGTTATATTTTGTTTTCTGTATTTTTCTAACACTGTGTATTCCGGAAATACAACTCTCAATATGCTTATTCTCATAACTTTGTATTCCCATGAAATTTTTACTTCTTCCCATCTGTAATCTCAATACTTAATATGTTGCTGGTGCACAATGAGTACATTACATGGTCAAAAAATTAAAATATGATTCTATTTAAAGTATACTGGATATAATAACCAGATTCATAAATTTCAATAATACAAATTCTTTTATGTTTGTTAAAACATGAGAAAGCATGCCTAAATTTTAAAGATTTCTGTATTTTTAAGCCATTGTAATGGCTATAATTTACAGTATGAATATTAGTAAGATTATAATGGTATTCAGAAAGTATTTCATATTGGATAATATTAATCCTTTCCAGAAAGCACCATAACAACTTCAGGTATAAATTTTAGTTTGGGGTGATGATAGAAACAAAACCCTAGAGAACATTCTTTTAACAGAAAAAAAAAGTCATTTAAATATATATGTATGTTTGTATACATTTGTTTCACCATTGCTCTATTTTCTGGAAACCTCATTTATTAGGTAAAATGACCATGTTGATTTCAATTTTACATAACAAGAGAAATGAGGCCATTTTAATTTATGCCCACATAATACAACAGTGGCCTCATTTAACTGTGCTTAAAGTAACACAACCTGATGTTGGTATTTAAGTATAGTCAAATAAGTTGTACAGATAGATATAGGACAATAAATACTTTGAAAGATATAGCACACTGTGATGACTTTCTTTTCAATATTCCAAACAGGGAGAATAAGTATACCTTTTAACAGAAGGTAGATTTTGCAAATAAAAATAATAACTAATGGTAGCTCATATTTATTGACCATTTACTATGCAACTGACTATTCTATGTGCTTTTCACAAACTTACTCATTTAATCTTTATGACTACTCTTTGAGGTACGTATAGTTATGACTCTTGTTTCATACACAAGCTGAATAACTGCAGTTTGGGTAGGTTAAGAAGTTTTGTCCAGAGCACACAGCTGATGAACCAGGGATTTGGAATCTGAACTGAGCCCACACTCTCAATTATTTCATAACATAAAAAAACTTTAACATTTTATGCATGTCAATGATACATGAGAACAAATACTAAGGAACAGCCATAACAGGTGGTATATAGGGCATATGAATTTTCTGTTGCTATTTGGTACTTCCTGACCCCTTAACTCACTGTTTACTAGCACCTAACTATATTCCCTCTTCTCACCCAGAATTCTCACCCATGCTGATGACGCCCTTGTGGTAAAAAAGAATAGTTGGATAAGGCAGAGCCAACTGAAAAGATATTTACCACCACACAACTGAATATTAGAAGTTCTATAATCATGGAATTTCCACACCATTATAGGAGAAATCTCCCAAGGGATTTAAATCACTCTATGCCCTTTTTATGTAATTATTTCTTGGTGAACAAAGTAATACAAATGCATCACAGAGATATGTATAAACTCTATGTAACTCAGTATAAAAATGTAACAGTAAAAAACAAACTACTTAATTTTCATACTTCCTTCTAGCTGGATGTGATTCATGAGCTAGAAAAATAACCAAAGAACAGCAGAAGGAAGTAAGTTGCTAAAGAGCATGTCCAATCTATAAACTATCACCATTACTCCAATATTCAATCATGGAGGATAGGACTATGAAGAAAGTTTGGCTACTGCATAAATACAATTCAGGCCAAAGACTGGCAATTTCTAAAGAGTAAAAAAATTATGTCAAGAAATGAAGTGTCATGAATTGTCTGAACTTCACTTGGACAAAAATACACTTGGAGACTTTAAAACACTGGGTTGAATAATAGAGGCAGACATGATTTCTTTAGTCACTGTTCTTTAAAGTTAAGAAAGCCAGCTTTAATCCATTTATTGGAATCATTTGATTCTGAGCTGAAGTCATGCACAAGCATCTCCTAAAAGACTTTTCCATATCTAAAAGTGCTTTCAGCTCCTGAACAAAAACTCAACCTCTCCATCAGACCTGACTCAAGCCTGTCATTCTGATGTCTAATTGACCTCGATGTCTCCGTTCACTCCAGGAACAGAGGAACCCGCCAGGCAGGGACTCCCTCCCCTCCCCCACTCCACCTTTCAGCTGCAAAAGTAAATGCAAACCTTCCAGCCTTGTTTTCTGGATTTGCGTGACCAAGCAGGTACCTGAGGCCTTATTATGGGATGTTCCTGTTCCTCTCTGAATATAGTCACCTGGTTTATGTCCATCAGCTAAAAAAGTACCTGAAATAAATATTGGTTTTAAAAGGCAACCCTGTCTTTTTCATGGGGTGCTTTTAGCTTTACTTCTTTTTTTTTTTTTTTTTTTTTTTTTTTTTCTGAGCATCGGAATGAATGTGTATTTGAGAGAGAAAGACAGATCGGTGCTCATGTCTTTGGGCACCGCTCCAGATCTAAGAATGATCAAAAGTAATGCTCCCGAGAAGGAACATTACTTGATTTTATAAACTTACAAACAGTTCGGCTGTGGTCCTAATTGCTACGGATGAGGAGATGGTCAGTAGGGTAAATAAAAGATGGGCATTTAAAAACATGAACACGTAAGACAGTGACTCTGTGCTAGACGTCTGTGCAGCGGGCAGCTGGTTCTTTTGAAGTCCAGAGCCCAGTTTTGCTTTCTGAGGTGTGATTGGGCTCCTGAACACACCTGAGGGTGGATTTCTGGCTCTAAAGAAGAAATGACGAGGGAGCCCAGGGTGTGCCCGGTGAAACAACAACCCAGCTATTGTCTTGGCCCCCACCACGCCCCACCCTTTCCTTGTGGCTGGATCCCTGGGCTGACCTAGTCAGCAAGATAAGGAGCACAGAGGTTTTCTCTGCCTGCCTGGAGACTCCTCCTCCTGATCTTTTCCCTCTTTTCCTCCCCCTCCTCCTCCTCTTCCTGATCCTCCTCCTTGGCCTCTTCTCCTGGGTCCTCAATGCCTACAAGCCCCTGACGAGTCCCACCTCGACCCCAATCCCATCCTTGGCAGGTCCAGAGTCTCCTTTCCAAAGAAATTTTGCTGCAACAAAGTCCTGAGAAAAAAGTTCATCCCAGGGGAACGAGTCATCTCGAGCAGTCATCTCCAGAAGAGGCTCAGCCTCTGGCCTCACCTGGCTGACCTCCCAAGGACCCACTTAACCCAAAGGCATCCCAGGCCACGCCCAGCGGCTCTGGGCCCATCTTCCTGCTGGCCCTGATCCTTTTCTCGCAGGGAGCGTGTGTGGGTTTTGTTTCTGTTTTGTCTTTCCCTTGACGCTCTCCACCTTCTGTAGCAGGAAAGGGCTCTGAATCACCTGGTGGGGTGGACATGGCTCCCCAGGCAGTCATCAGGAGTTTCTGAGCAGAGGATGGCAAAGGAAGGGATGACTTTATGGAGATGTCATTCCCAGGCCCCTAACTAGAGGCAAGCATCACCCTTGGGCCATAAAAGGAAGACCTGATGTCACTCAGGGGGTCTTCTCTGGTTTGTGGTGTTCCCTGGGCCCAGATCAGGGCGGGTGGAGGAGCTCATTCTAACCCAGCCCTGCCTTCCCCGGATCCCCAGCTCGCAGCCTGGGCAGCAGAGCCTGAAACCCTGCCAGAGACCTGGATTACAGCCCCCGCTTCCATCTCAGGCTCTCCATCTTCCATGCACGGTGGGATGTCCTCATGGAAAGATCAAGGCTTACAACCCCTGACTTTATGGAGAGTTGACTGTGTGCCCGGTCGCCCTGGGTCTCCATTCACCACCTCATTTAAGACCCAGTGAAGCGAGGACCCCGTCCGTCCCCATTTCAGAGGCGTAGGAAGGTGAGGTGTAGACAATGTCCCACGGCTACTCGGTCAAGTTATTGTCCAAATTATGGCTTTCTTGGACTCACTGAAATAACCTCACTTTACTTATATCTTGGAATCCATCAAGGTATCTCTCTCTCTATCTAATCTCCATATCTGTTTTCTATCTATCCATCCATCATCTGTCATTCATTCATCCTCTATTTATTGTCTCTCCGTATGTATCTAAACTTATCATCTCTCTTATTCTATTTTCTATTTCTCATTTCTCCGTCTTAATCTATCGTTTCTCTCTCATTCTGAATACCTATCGTCTATTTCTTATTTGTTCTATCTCCATATCTATTGTCTATTTCTTTTCATCTATCTATCTATGTATCTATCTCTCATTCTCTATGACATGCATTTCTCACTTTATCTATCTCTATCTGTCATTTATTTTTCTACCACCTATTTCTTATTTTTCTCTCTCTCATTCTCAGTTCTCTATCTATCATCTATCTTTCATTCAATTTATCATCTATTTCTCATTTTCTCCATCTCCATCTCTATTATTTTTCTATCATCTCTTTCTTTAAAAATTTTGGAGGAACATATTTCTCATTTCTCTGAAGCCTTAAGCACCCCACCCCACCCCATTACCCTAGAACTTCTGGAGCTGATGGGAGGGAAGGGTGGTGGGCGCTGAAGTCCTGAGCTGGGCAGGGACCCTGTGCTGAAGGTCCCCTCCCTGTCTGGAGTCTCTGCACACCTTGATGTGGGGAGGGAGGCCCGGCTGCTGATCTCCACCTCTGCCTGGCTGGGGCTCTGCTCTCCTGGCTCCTGATCTTCTCCAGCCTAGATCCTGGTCTCCACCTCTTCCCCCTCCCATCGCCTGGCCTCTTGACTCCACGGGCCTCACCGAAGGCCTCTTCTGCCTGACCTCTTCAGTCCCCACCAGGAAACAACACAACACAGGGGGATTTCATTTTTTTTTTCTTTTCTTTCCCTTAACTGTGTGTGTATGTGTGTGTGTGTGAGAGAGAGAGAACTTTATTGAGATGTAATTCACAGGCCACACAATCCACTCCTTTACAGTCTTCAAGTCAGTGGTTTTTAGTGTGTTCACAGATGTGGCATCCATGAGTATGATCACTTTAGAACATTTTTACCACCTCCCAAAGAAAGCCTTTTAGCTATGCTTCCCCCAAATTGGCACCACCAGCCATAAACAGTCACAAATCCATTTTCTCTCTCTCTCTCTCTCTCTCTCTCTCTCTCTCTCTGTGTGTGTGTGTGTGTGTGTCTCAATTTACCAAGTAGACGGGGGAGGAGTTCAGTGAAAACCTCTTCTCTTGCAGTGAAAATTACGATCACCTTCTGTGCTTATGAGCTTCTCATTCCATAAGAATCTTTCCCCCAACGAGTTGACCTGAGAAAACGGGTTGGGCTCTTGTTCGTGGGCACTCGGAGGTCAGAGGTCACCAGATGTTAAACCTGGAAGATTCCAGGAGAAAGCTCTTTTCCCCAACCACCTGCCTCCCTCAGTGACGTGACGGGCTGTTAATAAAGCAATGGCCAAAAAGCCAACGGGAGAGAGGACACAGCATCTCCAGACAGCGCCTGACCTGAAGTCGTGCAAAGCCAAAGTTGGAAGGAACCTTTCGGCTCCCTCGGTGTCTATTTACTCCCCATATTGTGGGTCTGGCATCTGAGACTCAGAGAGGTGAGGACAGGACCAAGATCCAGGCAGGTGTCAGTCTTGGCCTCTTCCAGCCCGTTTCCCATTCCATGCATGGAACAGAACCATTTAGGAAGCCAAATGGGTCTAGGAGGATGTCAGGAACTCTGCAGAAGACAGGGAGTGAGCGTGACAGAGAAGGCACCAGGTCTGTGACTAGAGAACACAGCACCCCCTGGAGGGTTTCCCCACGGAGTGCTATCAGCCCCAGGAACAGTGGCAACGAACTTTATTCTGGAGAAACGGGGCCAGTCCCCTGGCAGGTGGAGTGGGCAGGGGTCCCTGTGCCCGTGCAGTGTTCCATGTTGGTGCTTTGATCCTCAAAAACTGTTCTCATAAAGGAAGAAACAGCCTCATTCAAGCTCCACGGGACCCAGCCAGCCGGTAGCTGTTGAGTGGTTGCTGCACCCCTGCAAAATTCTCACAAGGAAGGTGAGATGAAAACAATAGAAAATGAGCCACGGTTTTCCTGCTCTGAATGGTTGACGAGGAGGCTGGACAAGGAAGTGGCCCGTTGAGACAATTAGTCACAAAATGAAGTATTAAGGATTCTATTGATGGTCTGACAGGAAATCACACAGCACCTCTGGGAGGGAACACCGTGACCCACGGCTGCACGGAGGAGGTGGGCTTGGAGTGGCTCCAAGGGCTGCAAAGAGAGTGAGGACGAGAGAAGCCACCTTGGCAATGGGAAGATGCCCAGGCAGGGCTGGGCAGGAGGAAAACCCCCCGGGAGATCTGGATAGGGCAGTATTTACTTTAAATAGAGCTGCAGTGCTCAAAGATTACAAGCTCAAAAGAAGCAGAAGTCCCTTTTTGTTAAAGCAAAGAACATACAATTTTGAGCCATGATTCCCCACCCTCTTTAAAGGGTTTAACTCTCCTGGGTTGGGGCAGGAAATGCAGGCTTGGTTCTGACATGCTTGGGTCTACTTTGCATAGGGGCAAATTTTCTTCCTTTTTACCTACAGTTTAGGTAAGTGTTCTCCAAAAGTCCATGTATTTAAAGGCTTGGTTTCCAGTCTCCAGTGTTATTTGGAAGGTGGGGGAACCTTTAAGAGGTGGGGCCTAGCGGGAGGAAGTTAGATCACTGAGAGGATATTGGGACCTCTGTCTCTTCCTCTTCCTCTCTCTTTTCACTTTCTGGCTGTGAACTGAGTGGTCTTACTCTGCCATGCTTCCTGCTATGATGCGCTGCCTTGCCCAAAGCAATGGGGCCAACCGATCCTAGGCAGAAATCTCCAAAACTGGGAGCCAAAATAACCCCTTTCTCTTTGTAAATCGGGTTCCTCAGGTGTTTGTTATAGGGATGAAATCTGACACATATACGAAGAGACACCCAGAGTCACTGTAAAGAGAATCAGCCCATCCTTTCCCCAAGACCGCTGCTGCTTCCAGTCGGACTGTAAGGTGCCCCTGGGTTCAATTGTCAGTCCCAAGAAAACAAACAAACAAAACTCCCCAAAGCCTTCTGTCCCTGGTTATCCACAGAGAATACATTCTATGATTCCTAGTGGCTGCCTAGAACCCCAGATAGTACTGAACCCTGAGTATACTGCTACTTTTTCTCATGTTCTGTAGTGAGGACTGAACCCAGGGGCACTCCACCACTGAGCCACATCCCCAGCCCTTTCTTATTTTCTATTTTGAGATAGTGCCTCACTAAGTTGTTGAGGCTAGCCTGGAACTTGCCTCAGCCTCCTGAGTTTCTGGGATCACATGTGTGCTTGATCACCCTTGGCTATCCTTCTGGGGTCTGCCCTGGGGCCTCCTTTGCATCAGGACTTTTGTGCTTTAGGACTATCATTAGTAAAATAAAGGTTACTTGAACTCAAGTGCTGTGATACCATGACAAAGATCTGATAGCTAAGATGACTACTAAATGATCAATGGGAGGGTAGCCTATACCCTTGTCTGGTAGGAATGTGGTATGCATCAAAATTCAGCAAAGCCAGTGAAAGGGAAATGGAAATGAAAAGGGAGAAACAATTTTAATGATGGGGATTTCAGCCCCGATGTGAGTCACATTTTAAGTTGCATCTAATAGGACAAGGCTGCAGGTAAGAGATGGCCCCCAAAAGCCGTTGCTGAAATACAGCCACATGGGTTTCTCTCTTGGGTAGAAAGCCCAGGGGTGCAGTTCTCAGGACTCTGGGTCCTTTTGCATGATGACCTCTTTGCCATTCTCTCTGTGCCTTCCTGTCTGAACCTGCATTCTCTGAACACTGGAGCTTGAGGCCAAAGCTAAAGCGCTGATATTTTCCTGGGGAGTGAGAAAAGGAGGTGAGACAGATCAAGATGGGTGCAGCACTGAGGGGCGTGTTTCTGGCTGGCTCTAGCTTTTCACCAACTAACTGTATTGTTTCCTGGTTCATCTCCAGAAAGGCCCATTGGGGAGCCTGGGAGGAGGAAGGAGAAAAGTTTGTTGGCCCAGTCGTATCTCCCAGTGGGCTTCCAGGGGCAGGAGGACCCCCACACTTGCGTCTGGCATCTCCTGCCAGTGAAAGCCAGATTCCACAACATGGTCAGAGGCATGTGTGCCATGAATCACAGCACAAGGAGCCCGGTGAGTGGGCGTGAGTCAGGGGCCTCTCTCCCTGCCCACCATGTCTGTCTGGAGAGGCCCTGTGCCTGCTCCGTGAGTGGGTCTGGCGGTGTCTAGCTCCTTAGCAGCAACTGGGAAGCCCTGGGGCAGCGGGTGAGAGGCCTGTGCTGCATGGTGTGGAGCAGTGTGCTGCTGGGTTGCGCCCATCAGCAACCTGAGGAAACAGGATCATCTGACACAATAGGCTCAGTCTATCCAATCAGGTGAAGTGTCATGGTGCCCTCACCTCTGCCACAGATGGCATGGGACTCAGTGAGTCTCCCCTTGAGAACACTGAAACCCTTCCCTGGCCTAAGAGAATGTAACTGGCACCACGTGACCCTCTCAGAGATCCATTAGTAGCACGGAGAAGATGCTGTGCAGCACCTAGAACATCTCTGACTTAGGTCAAAATGACTGCAAATGCTCCAGCCTGTGTTCACATTCCTGCTGCCAAAGAAGGTAGGAGGGAAAGGGAAAGGCATCTGTCTCCTCCACTCAGGGTCACTTGGGAAAACTTGGACGGGACCAACCTGTTTGCCCTTCCTTGGCCAGGATTTAGCCCTCGTTCTACACTTAGATGTTAAACGTGGTCATTATTCTGGGTGCTCACGTGCCCAGCTACAAATTGGCAGAAGGTAGATCAGGATACTGGGGTCAGCTGGTAGTCTGTGCTGCAGCAGTCGGTGCTGGGAGCCCCTGAGCTAACACTGAGTGTGCTCAGCAAGTGTGCCCCTGTTTCAAATGGGTAGGTGCAGGGATACAGGACAGGAGGGAGGGAGGTACAATCAGGGGTGGGGCGGACGTGCCAGGGGAGGAGCCGGGAAGGGGGATGGGGAGGGAATGAGAGGTGGGAGGGAGGGTAGAGGAGGGCCCACCTGCAGACTGGGCAGGTTGGTTTCTATGGAAACCAGGCCTCTCTCCAGGGCAAAGGGCAGGTCCAGCCAGGGGCAGCACTAGCATCCAGCCAGGTCGGTGGTGCTGACCTTGACCTCGCTGGATCCTCCTCCTGCTCTTAGTCTGAACACCTGGCCCGTAGACAGCCGCCTTATCCATCTTCCGCGTGTGCTCCCTCCAGGCCCCCCACCCCTTCACATGCACCCCTCCCGCCTGGCATCAACCAAAGGACCATCAGTGGTCCCCTGGCTCTCTGAAAGGGCATTTCTGGTTTCTGAAATGCTTCTGGGGGAGGTTGGGAGGCGAGGAGAGAAGGATCCAGCCTGCAGGACGTTGGTAGCCCCCTCCCCAGGACTCGGGTCCAGCAGGCCCTGGACGGACACAGCACGTGATGGGGACAGCTGGGAGGGAACAAAACCAGAGAGAAGCGCCCTCCCCACCCAGAGGCCTCCTGAACTGAAACCTCGGTGCTTCCCCAAACCTGTGCGAACTGAAACCCGGGCCCTCCTGGCCGCCCGCCTGCGGCCCCTGCACCTGCCCCCCCCACCCCGAGGGCGGGGCCTGGTGCAAAGCGGCGGAGCGATCGCTCACGACAGAGGCTTCCAGGGACCCAGCACGACACGAGGTTGTCTGCAGCTAGAAAGTTTCTGCCCGGGCAGGGTTTCCCTCCCCCAAGGCGGAGTGGGAGTCGGGAGGGGCTGGCTGCCCCTGGATGCTGAATTCCAGCAGGGCTGCCTGGGGATCCCGCTGGAGGGCAGCCTGATAATAGGAGGAGGAACCCGGGAGTTCGGAGTTCAAGTCCTCATACCCCAGTTACTGTGCAACCTTGGGTCATAACAGCCTCTCTGAGCCTAGGTATTCATAACTGCAGAATGGGGCTGTGCCCTAGGCCTGATTGGGTGAGAGTGAGGATTAAACGAAGCTGCCTGCAGGGTATCTGGCTTATTCCCAGGAGGTGTTTGGCTCTTCCTGAATTCCTCACCTCTGCCCTCACCCCCTGGAAGGCAGGATGGTTTCCTTCTGCCTGTTCCATGAAGATCAGCAGGTGACGATGTTTCCTCTGCCACAAGCCTGGTCCAGCCTGGCAGGACCCTGGGGCTTCTGCAGGACTCAGTGGGAACCAGGGCCATTTGTGTGGCTCCTTTCTGCTTGCAGTGCATGACAAGACCCCTGAACCTCACCCTGAACCTAACCCTGACCCTGACCCTGAAAGGCCGGGGCAGAGACTGGCTTGGCTTGGTTCCCTCTCCTCCCAGTGGTGGGGCATATCTTCTCCGTCCTGAGCCACCTGCTCCCCTCTCTTCAACTCATGCAGGGAGCCCCACGATGGTGCCAAGGGTGGGAGACCGCCCACCATGCCCACCTTGATTTCCAAGTGCCACTGCCTAACCGCAAAGGGTTGTCCCCAAGCTCGTGCATCCCTCTCTGAATGGAGGCTGAATTTAAATTCTCTCATCTCCACACCCTCCTCCTCCACCTGCTCCTGGACAACCCCTGGAATCTTTTTTCCTTGAACTTTCAATTGAAAAACAGCATCTCTCCAACCAAGAACAGACCCAGGTCCACGGCCTTGGAGGGCAAAGGCACGTTGAATGTGTCGGGCACTGTGATTGCTCTGACCCCCCCCCCCCAGCACCTGCAGCCACCCAGGGTCTTGGAAGCACACGTGACCTAAGGGACCTCTGCCACTCCCCGTATTGGCTCCTTATTTATCCCAACAGAGGACAGGGTGGCATGTTCTGAGGAGCGGGGTGCCCGTGGGGTGCCCGGGTTGGGTGGGGGAGGGCTGATGACGGCGCTCTCCCTGGCACAGGGGAGCTGGTGCACCTGTGGGGAGGTGCGGTGCCGGGCCTGGTCTGAGCAGAGGTGTTTGCAGAAGGGAGTGAGTTTTGTGGGGAGAGGCAGTGAGGTCATTCCCACCCCAGGTGTGTCGTGGGAACAGGATGGCGGGTGGGCGTCGGATGACCAAGCTCCACTCGAGTCAAGAAGAGTCACTAGGAGGTGAGATGGCCAGGAGGATGAGAGGTGACATGGCCAGGAGGGATGGTCATGCAGAATCCCGTGGGTCACATCTGTAACTTCACAGCATGGCCAGCCACCTGTTCATCCTCCTCACCCCAAAGATCTCATTATTTCCTACCCCAGAGCAGAGAGAGGACAGGCCCAGGGAGGAGGGCAAGGAGCCGGGTTGTAAAGCCTGGGCTAGTTCATTCCCATCCGGGTAAAACTCTGTCTCTATTTTTATATATTTGCCACATTTGTTAAAAGAGACAGATTCTTATTATTTTGCCCAGACTCTGAACTCTGGGCTCAAGGCATCCTCCTGCCTCGGCCTCCTGAGGAGCGGGCACTGCAGGTTGCCCCCCTGGCCTGGCCGATCCCTGTGTTTAGAAGGGTGCAGCCGTCTGATTCCCGTGGCAGCAATGTCGCATGCTTTTCCCTGGTCCCTCCCTGGCCCTTTCCGTTCTCCCCTTGAGCTCTGGGCTCCAGGTCCCTCTTCTGTCCACCTCATCTGCCCCTGGGTGCCGGGTTCTGAACCCTCCGCTGCACATCTGGACCTTGGTCAGGAAGACCTTGCTGTTGTTTCTGTTAGCTGCTTCTCCTTTCCACAGCTGCTGGTGGGAGGCAGGGGCAGGGCTCGTCTGCAGGGCCAGACCTGCAGCAGCAACGTCCCACCCGGAGACCACTAGGTTGGCAGGAATGGCCGCTGAGGCAGGCAGGTGGCCCCTGCAGGTCAGAGCAGCCCCACCACCCACAGTGGGAGCTTGACGCTGGAAGGCCCGGGGGGCTCCCCCGTTTGAATTTCTTCTTTCTATTTTATTGAGACTTGAAAGTGCCACAAAATGTGAAATATTCAATTCTGCTTTTCAAATGGAAAGCCAAGCAAGGATCACTGTCCCATGATAGAGGGGAACACTCGGAGAACTAGAGGCCCGGGTGCAAGTCATGCCACCAATTGGCAAGGCACCTGGTCTCTTTGGGCCTCTGGCTTTTGCTTGTAAATGGATGGGGTGGCTGACATCTCTGGCCTTCAACGCCATGTTGCCTAGAGTTCTAGAAATGTCCCTGGCAGCAGATAAAGTAGACTCAGAAAAGAAAATTAAGGACTGCTCTGACTTTTGCATTTTTTAAATTTTAATGTTTTTTGTTTTTTTTTTTTGTGTGTGTGTGTAGTGCTGGGGTGGAACCCAGGGTCTTGCATATGCTAGGCAAGTCACTGTGTAGTGTCCCCAGGCCCAGTGCCCACTCTAGGTATTATTATTATTATTATTATTATTATTATTATTATTATTTTACAATCCAAGTGTTTTGTTTTCAAAGGTGAGTGAGAAAAGGAAGGAGGTGTCCCACAGAGGATGAATATGTTCTTGGGCTCACAGAGGGCTTGAGGTGTGGCTCGAGGTCAGCCCTGGCATTTCAGACACAGTTGGAAACTCACTTCTCCCTCTTACGTAGTCACATTTCCTTGTGGAAGTGGGGCAGTCTCTGGGCTGCTCAGGAGACTTCCAGAAGGTCCTGGGACCAGCACAGAGTGTGCGTGAGGCATGGGGCAGTGGGACCTAAAGGTGGTGGGACAGTCACTCACCTCAAGGGTTTTTCCATCCCACTGGCTGACAGATATAACGATATGACAAGGTAGAACGAGACCAGGGACAGGCAGGAGCGGCGGAAAGGGCCGTTTATTCTAGCAGGAAGGTCTCCGGGAAGGTGACATTTGACATGTGTTGGCCCTTCAGGGTGAGCTGGGAGGGCTTCAGATGGACGAGCAGGTGCTGAAGCAACTGGCCACTGGCCCCTCTCTCTCCCTCTCTCTCCCTCTCTCCCTCCCTCTCTCTCTCTCTCCCTCTCTCCCTCCCTCTCTCTCTCTCTCCCTCTCTCCCTCCCTCTCTCTCTCTCTCCCTCTCTCTGAGCCTTGACTCCCCCCAGGCCTTCTTCACGCCCATTTCCCCGAAGCTAGAGTAAGATTCTGTGTCCCTGGAGCTCAGCTGGGGCTCCTGCCCAGGGTCGCTGTCCTCAGTCTGCAGCTGGGACGACCCCACTTTGCTGGGCACGTCTTTTCCTACAACCCTAGTTGATTCTGGCCACATTTCCTAGCCCCATAGAAACCAAGTAACTTGATGTTGAAAAGCTTTACCTGGCTGAGGAGGAAGGTCCATTGTCCTTCTGTGTCACTAAGGAGTCTCTTCCATCTTGACGTCTTTCTACAGTTGGGGTCGGGGGGGGGGGGAGGGAAAGAGGAGATGGTCCTGAAGTTTGGGGTGTCTGCGAACAAGGCGACATCTTGAGTAGATGGACAGACAGTCCACGCTCTTCTTACCCAGGCTCCAACTTCTAGTACCTTCCTTTGCCAGCTGCAGGGTCAGGAGGTTTGGGGGACAGATGGGGACAGGGTGACCATGCAAGCACAGATAAGGCACATGCCCTTCCTTTCTGGCTGTGAATGAATGACTCTCTGGTGGACAGAGAGGTCGCTCTGAGCCCCAGTGGAAAATGCAAAGTAGGGATGCATTTTGTCTTACAGAGGTCAGGAGCCATGTCCATCCTTGGGTTTGGAGGGACGCAGGAGCTTAGGCACAGAGACGGGCGAGAAGGATGCTCTGAGGAGCTAAGGACCAGCTACCAGGGCCACTGAGGGGAGAACACCCTGATGTTTCCAGTCTGTGGCTGTCACTCAACCTGGGCTACCTCCTTCAGTCTCTGCTCAGCAGCAAGAAATGTTTACGGTCACTTCTCAGGAGAATTCTGCCCAGGAAACCTGCCAGCATCTCGCTGAACATGATCAGCTCCCGGGTACTGGGTTTGACGCCTGTGGTTTCCCTGGAGCCCAGGACGGCAGGGCACACGTTAGAAACCTGATCGGTGCTATCGTCAAGGTAGCAGAGCATTGTGATCCCCTGACCAAGGCCTGGCGGCCATCTTTTGTCTGGTAGAGAAAGGACCCAGCAGTCACCTGGACTGTACTCAGAGTGGAGTGCGTTAGATTGATCACTACTGCTGACTTCATTGGTGGCTTTCTCTCTTTCTTTTTTGAAGTCAAAGAAAAAGCATTAAGCACACTGTAACTGCCATGTGGGTCAGTGTGCGTAAGGCTGGAGTGTAGAGAACCGGAGTGAATCTTTACAAATCTGACATGGTGACCAGCACGTTAGTGGCTGCTGAGTCCCGGTGAGGGCTTTGCACAAGGATTTCCCCCATCCTGTCTCTCTGATTTTCTTCTCATCTTCTGTGCCATCACCAGAGGGCATCTGGGGAGGAATACATTTCTGAAAAGAAGACCGACTCCCTGGGCCTGGTGCCGCACACCTGTAATCTCAGAGGCTCCAGAGGCTGAGGCGGGAGGATCACTAGTTCAAAGCCAGCCTCAGCAAAAGTGAGGCACTCAGCAATCCAGTGAGACCCTGTCTCTAAGTAAAATACAAAATAGGGCTGGGGGTGTGGCTCAGTGGTCGAGTGCCCCTAAGTTTGATCCCCGGTACCCGCTCCCCCCACCCACCCCGAATAAAAGACTGACTTGAAGCAGACTTCTAGAAGATTCTTGTGCGTTTGGCCTTGGTAGAGCAGGGAGTTGGCTGCAGGAAGGCTGGGTGACAAAGCCACAGGAATGGGTGACAAAGCCACAGGGGGCCCAGGGCCTGATCAGGGAGGGAGGGAGCAAGGGGTGTGCAGAAGAGGCGGCCTGAACTAGAGAGCAAACGCGGGCTTGCAGTGTGCAAGAGATGAGCGCTGACGATCTCATGTTTAGTCTTTACTGTACCCCCTCTGGAAATGAGACCAAAAGAGAAGACTATGGACCCTTTCAGGTCTCCAGATGATGGCATCTGGAGGGGCCTTCTGTGACTAGGGAGCCTAGTGGGGTAATGATTAAGGTGGGCCCCAGAATTCCACTGCCAGGGTGCAAATCCTGCCATCTCATACTCTGGCTCTGTGACCTGGGGTAAGTTAATTAACTTCTCTGTGCTTTGGTTTCTCCACCTATAAAAGGTCACTCCTGGCACGATGGGAGGTTAAACCCAGGAAGAGTTTAGAATAGTTCCTGCTGCGTAGTGAGGGCTCCACACACTGGAGCTGTGTTCACCATACGTCCTCCGGGCATAGTGGTTGCTCTTAAGAGTTTGCAATTAACAGGGCAGGTAGAAACTGGCACAAAACACACAAGATGAGAGAGAATTCATAAGTGTCCTTAGAATTTACAAATGTTTTAATAAAAGGAATCTAGGGAAACCTGCTATTGGGTCCCCTCTGGCTCTGTGAGAGAGTTCTGTTTCTATTCATGTTCCTTTTTTGGGGGGGGCAGAGGGTACCAGGGATTGAACTAGGGGGTACTCCACCACTGAGCCACGTCCCCAGCCCTATTTTGTATTTTATTTAGAGACAGGGTCTCACTGATTTGCTTAGGGCCTCACCATTGCTGAGGCTGGCTTTGAACTCTCGATCCTCCTGTCTCAGCCCCCCAAGCCGCTGAGATTACAGGAGTGCACCCCGGCACCCAGCTTGACTTTATTTTTGGAGTCCGAGTTGGCTTCCAGAGCTGAACTACTCCATTGCTGATGCTGTAGTGCCATCATGTAACTGACGATACATTTCTTCCATGGAGAGCCATGTGAAGACAGCCTTTTCCAAAAATGATATCTGAAAGCTTGTACCAACATGATTTCACACATACATGCATGTGTACACACACACATGCGCGTGCGCGCGCACGCACACACACACACACACTTATTTTTCTTATTTCATAACAGGCAAAAGCTTGATTCTGAACATGCCACCAGTCCTTAACCCAGCTTCTAGAAACTACTGCAGTTTTTCAGTGAATATGATGGGGTACCCCATCTGGGAATGGTCCTCGTCCATAACCACTCTTGGGGAGCACACCTAGGATCTGTGTTAATACCCATGATTCCACTGGACTGATCAGATGCTGGTCCCAAAGCAGAGCCCCCCCCCCAGGCTGGTCCCATCTCTCGGCTGACTGGGGGTCCTTCCAACCCCTCCCTCCAGACTTTGGAGTGAGTGACAGAGATGATATTAAACTAGAGAGCACGCCCCTGAAAGGTGATGAAGAGTTGGGAGAACCAGTTTTAGGTGTAAACAGAGAGAAAAGTGGAGAATGAGACAAATCTGCAGAAGTTCAAGCAAGACACTAAATGGCCCCAGAGGGACGGGACAGAGTGGGGGGGCAGTATTGAGAAGGGGGTGGGGAGGGAGCTGGAAGCCGTAGCAGCCTTACTGTGATAGCTTCTCGGATCTCCTCTCATTTCCTGCCAGGTTCTCTGCATTTTCAGTTTGGAACACAGAAGCCCTGAGTCTTGGGGTTACTTGGTTCTTTCTTGTAACCAGAAATCCTTGACAGGGATGGAAATCAAGGTGAAAACAAAGATCATGCCATTTCTACCCTGGTCATCTGAACTTTGCCTGGAGAGAAGCGTCAACATGAGGTGCTTTTCCCGTATGCAAAAGGCCTGGCAGCTCAGGGAAGTTACACTAAAACCATTTCCATCTGGTACCCACCAGTGTAGCCACATCCCCTGCACAAACACCGCCTGCTGTTTGGGAGCACAATCGGTCTTTATTCTTGTTGTCATTATTATTGTCATCTAATGCTTTTGTTTTTCTTTCTCTGCTCTAATTGGGGCTTTATTTTTCTATCCAGAGCATTTAAAAAAAAAGTCTCTGGATGCAGCTTGGTTTTTCTGTTCCCAGAATCCAAATACATTTGGAATGTTCCACCAACCAGCATAGACCAGGGTGTTGCTATTGGGCGAATTATTTAAGCTTTTCCTCTACCGATCCATAAAGTCTAGATTTTCTACAAAGCCAAGGCAAGCCCTTTTTATAAAACTATGACTATAATTAGAAAGAGAGGCATGATTGATTATCAGTCTCCAAAGACTCCAACTTCTGAGGGAGAGAAACCAAACTGCAAAGTCTTGAAAAAAATAAAAAAGGAGAAACTTTATGGATAATTGAGGAATTTCAAGTATTTACATCAACTTATCAAATGGTTTGACATGTGACTTTGATGTGACCTTGACATGTGACCTTGGGCTTGAAATGACAGGCAGTGTGCATTTCAGTATGAGATTCTTAGGTCTTGGCCCAAACTTCCTGATGCTGAGGCTTCGCTGGTGCTGAGGCTCAGTTTAAACTCTCTCCCTAGGTGACACTTATGCCACCAACATGGAGAACTTGTCTCTATTCTCCTGAGAGGGTTGACTGAACTATTTCACATGATTTCCTCCTCTGGGTGCTCAGGCAGCACTAAAGAAGGGGTCTCGTCCCTATTAGGAAGAACACCAGCCATTCCAAACTCTGAGGGACTCTTCTGGAGTCTCCCAGGGCACTGCTGGTGACATTGCATGAAGGAAAGAATGCAGAGGATGTTGTCTCTCTTGATGAACCCAGCCCATTGATGGCATCTCAGAAGGCTTCCACTTCCCTGGGAGAAGACCCCCTGTGGCTCCCACCTCAGCAGGAGACCCACTCCTCTCTTTCAAGCCTCTGACTGCCCCCACATCCATTGGTTGTGCCTATTTCTTCCACATCTGGTGCAAGGACGTGGACTTTGCACGTGCATGCACACTTTGCACGTGCATGCAGACTTTGCACATGCACGCGGAATTTGCATGCACGCGGAATTCGCACGTGCGCGGAATTTGCACGCGCGCGACAGTTCCTGGCCCAGGCAGGAGAGCAGACAGAACTCTGACAGCTCAGGGGCGGGGCATGGGCTGAGGGATTCCTGCCATTGCAAGAGCTCCTGGCTGTCAAACTAAGCCCCGCCCACCTCACCAGAGCAAGGCTAGATACAAACACTAGCTCACACCTTCAAGGAAGGACAAGGTGTCCTTCCCAGCCTCAGCAAGCGAGATCCTGGAGATGCCACCACCACTTGCTCACCTGCTGGTGCACCGCCCATCTAATGACATTGCTTTCCCCTTCAGAGGCCCAGGGAGGCTACCCCCTGCTTCAAGCTTGGAGGTATGGGGGGCGCTTCTATTGGGGCCATGGCACTTGCCGCCTTTTCAGAGAAGAGCACTCCTGAAGAGGCACCGACCTGTCCCTGTACCGGAGGTGCAGGTACTGCCAGCCAAACACCTGCTCATCACCCTAGTCCGCAAGTGCTCCACGCCCCAAGAGCTACCCTCAACCCGCAGCAAGAGCCTTCTCAGCCCTCTGACTGCCCCCACGTCCATTGGTTGTGCCTATTTCTTCCGCATCTGGTGCAAGGACGTGGACTTTGCACGTGCATGCACACTTTGCACGTGCATGCAGACTTTGCACATGCACGCGGAATTTGCATGCACGCGGAATTTGCATGCACGCGGAATTTGCATGCACGCGGAATTTGCACGCGCGCGACAGTTCCTGGCCCAGGCAGGAGAGCAGACAGAACTCTGACAGCTCAGGGGCAGGGCATCGGCTGAGGGATTCCTGCCATTGCAAGAGCTCCTGGCTGTCAAACTAAGCCCCGCCCACCCTCACCAGAGCAAGGCTAGATACAAACACTAGCTCACACCTTCAAGGGAGGACAAGGTGTCCTTCCCAGCCTCAGCAAGCGAGATCCTGGAGATGCCACCACCACTTGCTCACCTGCTGGTGCACCGCCCATCTAATGACATTGCTTTCCCCTTCAGAGGCCCAGGGAGGCTACCCCCTGCTTCAAGCTTGGAGGTATGGGGGGCGCTTCTATTGGGGCCATGGCACTTGCCGCCTTTTCAGAGAAGAGCACTCCTGAAGAGGCACCGACCTGTCCCTGTACCGGAGGTGCAGGTACTGCCAGCCAAACACCTGCTCATCACCCTAGTCCGCAAGTGCTCCACGCCCCAAGAGCTACCCTCAACCCGCAGCAAGAGCCTTCTCAGCCCTCTGACTGCCCCCACGTCCATTGGTTGTGCCTATTTCTTCCGCATCTGGTGCAAGGACGTGGACTTTGCACGTGCATGCACACTTTGCACGTGCATGCAGACTTTGCACATGCACGCGGAATTTGCATGCACGCGGAATTTGCATGCACGCGGAATTTGCACGTGCGCGGAATTTGCTCGCGCTCGACAGTTCCTGGCCCAGGCAGGAGAGCAGACAGAACTCTGACAGCTCAGGGGCGGGGCATGGGCTGAGGGATTCCTGCCATTGCAAGAGCTCCTGGCTGTCAAACTAAGCCCCGCCCACCCTCACCAGAGCAAGGCTAGATACAAACAGGAGCTCACACCTTCAGGGGAGGACAAGGTGTCCTTCCCAGCCTCAGCAAGCGAGATCCTGGAGATGCCACCACCACTTGCTCACCTGCTGGTGCACCGCCTCTCTAATGACATTGTTTTCCCCTTCAGAGGCCCAGGGAGGCTACCCCCTGCTTCAAGCTTGGAGGTATGGGGGGCGCTTCTATTGGGGCCATGGCACTTGCCGCCTTTTCAGAGAAGAGCACTCCTGAAGAGGCACCGACCTGTCCCTGTACCGGAGGTGCAGGTACTGCCAGCCAAACACCTGCTCATCACCCTAGTCCGCAAGTGCTCCACGCCCCAAGAGCTACCCTCAACCCGCAGCAAGAGCTTTCTCAGCCCTCTGACTGCCCCCACGTCCATTGGTTGTGCCTATTTCTTCCGCATCTGGTGCAAGGACGTGGACTTTGCACGTGCATGCACACTTTGCACGTGCATGCAGACTTTGCACATGCACGCGGAATTTGCATGCACGCGGAATTCGCACGTGCGCGGAATTTGCTCGCGCGCGACAGTTCCTGGCCCAGGCAGGAGAGCAGACAGAACTCTGACAGCTCAGGGGCGGGGCATGGGCTGAGGGATTCCTGCCATTGCAAGAGCTCCTGGCTGTCAAACTAAGCCCCGCCCACCCTCACCAGAGCAAGGCTAGATACAAACACTAGCTCACACCTTCAAGGGAGGACAAGGTGTCCTTCCCAGCCTCAGCAAGCGAGATCCTGGAGATGCCACCACCACTTGCTCACCTGCTGGTGCACCGCCCATCTAATGACATTGCTTTCCCCTTCAGAGGCCCAGGGAGGCTACCCCCTGCTTCAAGCTTGGAGGTATGGGGGGCGCTTCTATTGGGGCCATGGCACTTGCCGCCTTTTCAGAGAAGAGCACTCCTGAAGAGGCACCGACCTGTCCCTGTACCGGAGGTGCAGGTACTGCCAGCCAAACACCTGCTCATCACCCTAGTCCGCAAGTGCTCCACGCCCCAAGAGCTACCCTCAACCCACAGCAAGAGCCTTCTCAGCCCTCTGACTGCCCCCACTTCCATTGGTTGTGCCTATTTCTTCCGCATCTGGTGCAAGGACGTGGACTTTGCACGTGCATGCACACTTTGCACGTGCATGCAGACTTTGCACATGCACGCGGAATTTGCATGCACGCGGAATTTGCATGCACGCGGAATTTGCATGCACGCGGAATTTGCACGCGCCCGACAGTTCCTGGCCCAGGCAGGAGAGCAGACAGAACTCTGACAGCTCAGGGGCGGGGCATGGGCTGAGGGATTCCTGCCATTGCAAGAGCTCCTGGCTGTCAAACTAAGCCCCGCCCACCCTCACCAGAGCAAGGCTAGATACAAACAGGAGCTCACACCTTCAGGGGAGGACAAGGTGTCCTTCCCAGCCTCAGCAAGCGAGATCCTGGAGATGCCACCACCACTTGCTCACCTGCTGGTGCACCGCCTCTCTAATGACATTGCTTTCCCCTTCAGAGGCCCAGGGAGGCTACCCCCTGCTTCAAGCTTGGAGGTATGGGGGGCGCTTCTATTGGGGCCATGGCACTTGCCGCCTTTTCAGAGAAGAGCACTCCTGAAGAGGCACCGACCTGTCCCTGTACCGGAGGTGCAGGTACTGCCAGCCAAACACCTGCTCATCACCCTAGTCCGCAAGTGCTCCATGCCCCAAGAGCTACCCTCAACCCGCAGCAAGAGCTTTCTCAGCCCTCTGACTGCCCCCACGTCCATTGGTTGTGCCTATTTCTTCCGCATCTGGTGCAAGGACGTGGACTTTGCACGTGCATGCACACTTTGCACGTGCATGCAGACTTTGCACATGCACGCGGAATTTGCATGCACGCGGAATTCGCACGTGCGCGGAATTTGCTCGCGCGCGACAGTTCCTGGCCCAGGCAGGAGAGCAGACAGAACTCTGACAGCTCAGGGGCGGGGCATGGGCTGAGGGATTCCTGCCATTGCAAGAGCTCCTGGCTGTCAAACTAAGCCCCGCCCACCCTCACCAGAGCAAGGCTAGATACAAACACTAGCTCACACCTTCAAGGGAGGACAAGGTGTCCTTCCCAGCCTCAGCAAGCGAGATCCTGGAGATGCCACCACCACTTGCTCACCTGCTGGTGCACCGCCCATCTAATGACATTGCTTTCCCCTTCAGAGGCCCAGGGAGGCTACCCCCTGCTTCAAGCTTGGAGGTATGGGGGGCGCTTCTATTGGGGCCATGGCACTTGCCGCCTTTTCAGAGAAGAGCACTCCTGAAGAGGCACCGACCTGTCCCTGTACCGGAGGTGCAGGTACTGCCAGCCAAACACCTGCTCATCACCCTAGTCCGCAAGTGCTCCACGCCCCAAGAGCTACCCTCAACCCACAGCAAGAGCCTTCTCAGCCCTCTGACTGCCCCCACTTCCATTGGTTGTGCCTATTTCTTCCGCATCTGGTGCAAGGACGTGGACTTTGCACATGCGTGCACACTTTGCACGTGCATGCAGACTTTGCACATGCACGCGGAATTTGCATGCACGCGGAATTTGCATGCACGCGGAATTTGCACGCGCGCGACAGTTCCTGGCCCAGGCAGGAGAGCAGACAGAACTCTGACAGGTCAGGGGCGGGGCATGGGCTGAGGGATTCCTGCCATTGCAAGAGCTCCTGGCTGTCAAACTAAGCCCCGCCCACCCTCACCAGAGCAAGGCTAGATACAAACACTAGCTCACACCTTCAAGGGAGGACAAGGTGTCCTTCCCAGCCTCAGCAAGCGAGATCCTGGAGATGCCACCACCACTTGCTCACCTGCTGGTGCACCGCCCATCTAATGACATTGCTTTCCCCTTCAGAGGCCCAGGGAGGCTACCCCCTGCTTCAAGCTTGGAGGTATGGGGGGCGCTTCTATTGGGGCCATGGCACTTGCCGCCTTTTCAGAGAAGAGCACTCCTGAAGAGGCACCGACCTGTCCCTGTACCGGAGGTGCAGGTACTGCCAGCCAAACACCTGCTCATCACCCTAGTCCGCAAGTGCTCCACGCCCCAAGAGCTACCCTCAACCCGCAGCAAGAGCCTTCTCAGCCCTCTGACTGCCCCCACGTCCATTGGTTGTGCCTATTTCTTCCGCATCTGGTGCAAGGACGTGGACTTTGCACGTGCATGCACACTTTGCACGTGCATGCAGACTTTGCACATGCACGCGGAATTTGCATGCACGCGGAATTTGCACGTGCGCGGAATTTGCACGCGCGCGACAGTTCCTGGCCCAGGCAGGAGAGCAGACAGAACTCTGACAGCTCAGGGGCGGGGCATGGGCTGAGGGATTCCTGCCATTGCAAGAGCTCCTGGCTGTCAAACTAAGCCCCGCCCACCCTCAAGTGCTCCACGCCCCAAGAGCTACCCTCAACCCGCAGCAAGAGCCTTCTCAGCCCTCTGACTGCCCCCACGTCCATTGGAGTTCAGCCCATCAGCACGTGCCTATTTCTTCCGCATCTGGTGCAAGGACTTTGCACGTGCATGCAGACTTTGCACGTGCATGCAGACTTTGCACATGCACGCGGAATTTGCATGCACGCGGAATTTGCATGCACGCGGAATTTGCACGCGCGCGACCGTTCCTGGCGCAAGCCTGCCTCTCGTCCAGTATTAACGGTTTTCCTCACATTCTGCTCTCATTCCTTCCTCAGCTTGTCCTGGCAACAGGTCTGACAGCCGTTTAGCCTGAAGCTGCGTGAGCAACGGAAGAAGGCCTTCTTGAGATCAAGGCTACAATTACCCACTAGCGCCTTCGCTGAGACTGCCGTGGAGTCTTCTCACAGCAAGTATTGTCGCTCACCGCTGCCCCCTGGCGCTGAGGGGCAGAGACATGCCAGAAGGGTCCCACCAGGAGCCTGGTCATGGGCTGTGCCGACGACGACATCCCTATACTCGTTGGCTACTAAGGGCTTCCTGGGCTGGTGGCAGCACTCGCAGGTCATCTTGCCGCCATCCTGCAACTGCTCCTCAGCGGTTGCGCAATGTGCCTGCTAGGTGCTTTTCCAGGGTCCTGCGGACCCTGCGATCTTTTCTGGGAGACTTGGCTATTGCCTCCTCCCTCCGCATGCCAGGTCTCCTGAGGAGGAGGCTGCTGTCAACTGCAGCTTTCATGAATTCCTGCATCCCAGGCTGCAGACTCAGACAGCCGCCTTGTAGGGTGCAGGGGCAGGAAGTGGCTCCTTGCCAGCTTCCAGCAGCCCAAGAACCTTGCCCAGGGAGGACTGTGATCACAGCCCCTGGAGACAGTGGCCAAGTGGTGGCTGAGCAAGCAGAGCACCCTGTAGACAGAGACCATCAGAGGGGGCGCCCTCAGGTCACTGGAAGAGCATCTGCTTTTAGGCCCCTGGGGACCCATAGCTGTGTGGCTGCCTTTGTGCCCAGGCCTGGGCCTCTGTGGAGTAACCGCTGCACCCAGAGCTCCCGAGACAGAGCTGAGAGCTCCCGGGCCATCTGCATGAGCTCCTGCCCCAAAAGAAACCCCATCAGCAGCTCCTACAGCTCCACGCAAGGTCTCCAAGCCCTGAAGAGGAGGGCTCCAGACCCATCCAACGGGGAGCCGCCCCTGGGATGTTCTTCATCCCCAGGGATTCCCCCAAAGAAGGCCCAGGGTGAGAAGGTGGCAGAAGGCAGGGCGGGACACCCATTTCCCAAGAAGAAGTCCTCACCCACGGGAGACACCAGTAGGCCACGGAAACGCAAGTTTCCTCTCCTGCAATGCCGCCGAGGGGAGCCTCTGAAGCTGCCACCACCTCTGTTACTGGCCTGTGCAGTGACGGCTGAGGACCTAGACAGGGAGAAGAAGAAAGCTCTGCAGCGCATCAACGGCCTTCTGATGGGTGAGACCCAGGCCATTGGGAACAGCTGTGCCATGGCCCCACAAGCCCATGGGGGGGTCCCCTCTCCACCGGGAGGGGCCAGGCCTCTGGCATCAGTGGGCCTCAGCCAGACCTTTCCCCATCCCCCCAGCAGCACAACCATGGTGGCCCACACCCCAGTGTGGGTCAGCTCTGCTGTCTCTTCCCAGAGCCATCCTCCCATCACCAATCTCACAGGACCGCTCTCCCCCAGCCTGCCAATTGCTGCTTTGGCCCTTCCTCCCAGGCCCTCTCTCAGCACATTGGCAGGCTTGGCTGCACAGCCAGTGGCCCCCTTTGGGGTCACACCCTTCAACGCCACTCTGCCTCCACAGCCCCCACATCTGGGGCCTCCCTCCACCTTGGGTAGGAGCTTCCGGCGCTCTCACCAGGGCCCAAAGCCCTACTGTACTCACAGGCCCTCACCTGCAGCAAGCTCCAGCTCTCCAGCTCCAAGGGTGCGAGGACACATTCTGCAGGGGAAGCAGCCTCTCACCCCTGGAGCCACCGTCCCACCCAGTTCTGGGGTTCCTGGTGGGATGAAGCCTGGAGCCCCTAGCTTTGTCAGCTGTCGTCAGCATGGACACGTAGGAGCTCCAGGTCCAGGGGCAGCTCCGATGCCACCCTTGACTGTGGGCCCAACAACCGTGGGCAGCCTAAACTACTCAGCCCTTGGGTCTGACCAGCATAGAAACTCCACTGTGGGTCCTCGTGGCAGCACCCAGACACATTCAGTGACCTCAAAGGCAGATGGGAGGAGAGACTTGTCCTTGGGTCGGACATCACGCAAGCAAATATCAGGCTCAGAAAGTAGAGAAACCCCCAAAACTAGAGAGCACCGTGGGGCAAGTTTGGGAAATGACACCTCCAGTGCCCCTAGCCAGAGCACCACCATGGCACCCAGAAAACACCCAAAAGAGGGTAAAAAAGGGCAAGGAAAGAGTGGAGTTCCTACCCCGAGTGCCAATCCTCAAAGCCTGCCCATCCAGAAACACCAAAGCTCACCTCAAAGGACAAGTACTACGAAGGGTATCTCTAGTTGCCCTGCAGTCCCTGGGACATCAAGGAGATCAGAGAGCCCAGACTTGCTTTCTGACCTCATGTCAGCCTTTGGGGCCTGGTGTAGCTCCTCCCAAAGAGGAGAAACCCCAAGCACCAGGCAGCAACATGGGGCACAGTTACAACAGAACACCTCCAGTGCCCCTAGCCAGAGCACCACCATGGCACCCAGAACATATACAAAAAAGGGTAAAAAAGGGCAAGGAAAGAGTGGAGTTCCTACCCCGAGTGCCATTCCTCAAAGCCTGCCCACCCAGAAACATCAAAGCTTACCTCAGGGGACAAGCACTCCCACTGAAAAGGGTACCTATAGTTTGTCTTCAGTCCCTGGGACATCAAGGAGATCAGAGAGCCCAGACTTGCTTTCTGACCTCATGTCAGCCTTTGGGGCCTGGTGTAGCTCCTCCCAAAGAGGAGAAACCCCAAGCACCAGGCAGCAACATGGGGCACAGTTACAACAGAACACCTCCAGTGCCCCTAGCCAGAGCACCACCATGGCACCCAGAACATATACAAAAAAGGGTAAAAAAGGGCAAGGAAAGAGTGGAGTTCCTACCCCGAGTGCCATTCCTCAAAGCCTGCCCACCCAGAAACATCAAAGCTTACCTCAGGGGACAAGCACTCCCACTGAAAAGGGTACCTATAGTTTGTCTTCAGTCCCTGGGACATCAAGGAGATCAGAGAGCCCAGACTTGCTTTCTGACCTCATGTCAGCCTTTGGGGCCTGGTGTAGCTCCTCCCAAAGAGGAGAAACCCCAAGCACCAGGCAGCAACATGGGGCAAGTTTCGAACAGAACCTCTCCAGTGCCCCTAGCCAGAGCACCACCATGGCACCCAGAGGGCACACAAAAGAGGGTAAAAAAGAGCAAGGAAAGAGTGGAGTTCCTACCCCGAGTGCCATCCCTCAAAGCCTGCCCACCCAGAAATACCTAAGCTCACCTCAGGGGACAAGTACTACCACTGAAGAGGGCATCTCTAGTCTCCCTATGGCCCCTGTGACATCAAGGAGATCAGAGAGCCCAGACTTGCTCCCTGAAATGATGTCAACCTTTGGGGCCTGGTGTAGCTCCTCCCAAAGAGGAGAATCCCCAAGCAACAGGCAGCAACATGGGGCAAGGTTGGAACGGAAAACCTCCAGTGCCCCTAGCCAGAGTACCACCATGGCACCCAGGAAAAACACAAAAGAGGTTAAAAAGGGGCAAGGAAACAGTAGAACTTCTACCCTGAGTGCCATCCCTCAAAGCCTGCTCACCCAGAAACACCAAAACTCACCTCAGGAGACAAGCACTACAAAGGGTATCTCTAGTTTCTCTTTGGTCCAAATGACATCAGGAGGATCAGGGAGCCAAGACTTGCTCCCTGAACTCATTACAGCTTTTGGGGCCTTGTGTATCTCCTCCCAAAGAGGAGGTACCCCAAGCAACAGGCAGCAACATGGGGCACAGTTGGTACAGAACACCTCCAGTGCCCCTAGCCACAGTACCACCGTGGCACTGAGGAAACACACAGAAAAGGGAACAAAGGGGCAAGGAAACACTCATGTTCCTACCCTGACTGCCATTCCTCAAAGCCTGCCCACCCAGAAACACCTAGGCCCACCTTGCGGGACAAGCAGGACAGCCAGTAAAGATACCTCTAGTTACCCTTTGGTCCCAATGACATCGAGAGGATCTGGGAGCCATGACATGCTCCCTGAACTCATTGTAGCTTTTGAGGCCTTGTGTATCTCCTCCAAAAGAGGAGGTACCCCAAGCAACCGGCAGCAACATGGGGCACAGTTACAACAGAACACCTCCAGTGCCCCTAGCCAGAGCACCACCATGGGGACCAAGGGACAGAATGCAAGGCACACCCCAGGGAAAGCAACCTCTGGTGTGGCCACAGTTACTGCCATCCCCCAAAGCCTGCCCACACAGAAAGGCTTAAGCTCTCCTGGGGGAACCAGCACCACATCCTCAAAACCAACCTCTACTTTGATGTCCACCCATACTCCATCTGTGAGCCCTGGGAGCCCAGACTGGCTCCCAGATCTGATCTCTGCTTTTGGAGCCATGGTCATCAGCCCACGTGGAGAAACAAGAAGCGTGAGAAAGCGCTAAGAATGCACTTGGGCTTTAACACCTTCAGCCCCCCTACCCAGGATAGGACTGACACTGCCTAGATCCCAACAGTCCTCCGCTGCCCTCAGCTGCGCCTCAGCTGGCCCTGCCTCCACTCCATGGGGCCACTGGGCATCCTATCACCTCCACCATAGGATGGTGAGTCTGGCATGCTGTAGCCCTTGAAGACCTGTGAGGGCATTCAATTTGGCCAGGGCATCCACCCCAGTGAAGCTCCATGTGTCACTCAGCAGGAGTGAGACTTTTAATATCACCATCTTGAAACTTTTTACGAGATAATAGTTTTAAAACTTGTAAGGATAATACAATATAAAACTAATAAGAGTAAAAGATTTAATTTTATAATAGTTATAAGTTAAGGAATATAATTTTTATAATTTGAAACATTTACTTATTTACTATTTTATAATAGTTATAAATTAAGGAATATAATTTTTATAATTTGAAACATTTACTTATTTATATATAGTGTTTTTGTTTACTTTAGGAATAGAGTAATCTTTATAACAAAAGCCTATCTTCTGAATTTAATTTTAAATAAACTTGAATAATTGTCTTAACTTGGAATGATATGAAAGAATTTTAACTTAGGTATGGTGACCACTTGTTCAATCTTAGGCAAGATGTTTTGATTTTGAAACTAATCGTAATTTTTTACTTGAATATTATTTTATGAAAAATTATACAGTATTTTAAAATTAATATTAACTAGTGAACGTAATTTATCATTATATATGAAACATGAAACAGACAAGGTAAGAGAGCCTTTAATTCCCTCTTAAGGGAAAGAGGTAAAACATTTTTAAACTTTAAATAAGTTAGGCTCTCTTTGTTGTCTTCTCAGGAGAACATAAAATTTTATAACATTTCTCGGTAGTCATCATGAACCATAGAGTGAAGCTGCTTGAAGAGGTATCCCATCGGCTTATAGGAGGGTGCAGTTGGCTGAGTGAGCAGGCCAGTGGTGATACCCTGTCTTTCATCCATAATGAGGTGGAAAGGGTGTTTAGGGTTATGAAGAGAGAGAGAGTGTAAGAATATGTAAGAGCATTCCTGAGCTTTTGAAAGGAATTGGCTACTAGCTTAGGGGAGGTGAGGGTCCAATGAGGGGTCTCCTTAGTGGCCTTGTATAAGGGGTTGGTAAGAAGTGCAAAGTGGGGAACCCAATGCCTGAAAAAGTCTGCCAGACCCAGGAAAGAGAGGATGTATTCCACTGTTTTGGGTGGTTGTAGGTCATGGAGAGCTTGAATTCTGTCTGATGTGAGGCTTTTAGAGGTTGAAGTGAGAAGTGCACCTAAATAGTTAACTGAAGAGGTAGTAAGCTGGGCTTTGGCTGGAGAGGCCCAAGAGTCCAGGGACCCCAGGAAATTGAGGAGCTGAGCAGTGTGAGTTCACAAGCCTTGAATGATGAACCGCATAGAAGGTCATTCACATATTGTAAGATTGTAAGAGTGTGCTGCCCCCTAAGTCACAAGCAGTTAGATCCCATGCCAAGCCTTGCCCAAAGAGATAGGGACTATCCCTGAAGCCTTGGGGTAGGACTGTCCATGTCAGCTGATGATACCTTCCCATGTGAAGGCAAAGAGCTAATAAGAGTCAGGATGGAGGGACACTATAAAGAAGGCATCTTTAAGATCCAGGCCATAAAGTGAGTGCTCAAAGGGGGGACATGAGAAAGAAGAGTGTCAGGGTTGGGAACCACCAGGTGGATGGGAATAACTGTCTCATTCATTAGGCGAAGATTCTGGACTAAGTGATAGGCTCCTGAGGGTTTGCATCCTGGCAATATGGGAGTGTTGCAGGGGGAGTCAGTAGGAAAGCGGGGTCCCTGGGCAAGTAAGCAGTCTATAATGGGTTTAAATTGCTCCCTATAGGTTTTGGAGATGGGAAAATGGGGACATAAAGGAAGTTTAGTTTGCAGTTTCAGCTAAATATGTACTGGCTTGTGGTGGGAGGCTATGACCGGCTTGAAGATGTCCCAGTCCTGGAGATCGACTAGATCAGGGGACGATGGCACAGTAGATACTGTCTGGTTATTAGAGAGGTAAAGATTAGAGGCAGAAGAAGGACATGGGTGGTAGTATTCTCTGGATGTATTTTGGACCGTGGCTCTTAGTAATTTGAGAACACCTCTGCCTAGGAGAGGAATCGGACAGGATGGAATGACTAGAAAAGAGTTTGTGAATGGGTGTCCCTTCAGGGCACAGATCAGCTGAGCAGTTCAGTTTGGGGAGGAGGGTTTGCCTTCAATCTCCATAACTGAGTCCTTGGAAGAAAACACAGGCCCAGAGTGGGCAGGCACGAACGAATAGGTAGCCCCTGTGTCCACAAGGATGGTTGTGGACTTAACCACTACCTGAACTGTTATCCTGGGCTCCACCTAGCTGGTCATACTCCGATGTAGAGGCAACAAGGAAGGGCCAACCATGGGGCAGTCAGTCTTCAAATGTTCTGTGTGCTTACAGATAGGGCATGGCCTGGAAGGAGGGTGTGGCTTTGGGCATTGGTGATTTCAGTGACCTTTGCATCCACATTTGAAGCAAGTACATGGTGTAGAGGAATGATGGAACCTCCATGGAGCTCTTGCTTGAGTTGTAGGCCTCAGGGCTCTGGTAAGGCCTGGGTTTGAAGTGTTACCTTTTCCTGTAATTGAGCCTACCTAGCTAGTTCAGCTGACTCCTCCTGGACATTATAAACTTTAAAGGCCATTTTCACCAGATATTGGATAGGGTTCTGAGGGCCCTCCTCAGCTTGTTTGAGCTTTTTTCTGATATCATAGGTTGACTGAGTCTGCTAGATGTGGGCTCACTCATGGGGGTAAGGATGGAGGACAGAACAACTGAGATGTCATGCCAGATAAGATCATAAGTCTGAGAGAGGTATTGGCATTTTGAAATATAAGTAGAAATGTCAGCAGAGAAGGACCCAAGATGCTCTTCAATCTGGGAAAGATCTTGAAGTGAGAATGGGACATGTACTTGGACAATCCCTTCAGCATGAGCCACTTCCCTGAAGGGACAAAGGAACTTTGGGTTATCTGGTAAGAGGGTCTGGTGGGAGTGGGTGTGGAAACTGACAGGAGAAAAGAGGGGTGAGTGGGTGGAGGTAATCATGGATTCAGGAGAGGAGGAAGGAGGGGGGTGAGAGAGATGGAGGGGGAGGGGAAAGGTTGTGTCAGTAGAAGAGGTGGGCAGAGGAGCCTTGGCTGCAGGAGAAGAGGGAGTTGTATGGAGCGAGGGAGGAGGAGCTGTGGTGGCAGGAGGAGGGGTGGGAGGGGTAAGAGGGGTGGCAGGAGCAGATTGGTGTGTATTGGGAGGGGGAAGACAGGTAAGGTAGGGCTGAGAGCAGCTCGGGTGGTTCTGAGGATGTGGAAAGAGAGGTTGAAGAACAATGGGAAGGAGTTTGGGATTTTCCTAGCAAGGAAGACTGGATCAGGAGAACAGATAGAACAGAGAGGAGGACAGAGCAGAGAGTAGAGGGAAGGGGACAGGATCATATCTCAAAAAGCCTGAATGTTTTTGCCCACTTTCCTGTCCAGCAACAAAAATTGTCCAATTCAGTCAGGGTTTCAAATCAAAGTTCCTTCTGGCGGCCATTGTGACTCATTGTTTAAGTCTGGTTCTTTTTCTAACATTCTCTCTCTGGGTTCATGTTCTGCCTTAAACCCCTTCAATCTTTCAGCTGAATTCTCTCAGATTCCATTGATATTTTTAAAAGATTAATGTTTTGCATAGTTTGTCTGGCAAGTTCAAATATTTGGCATCAGTGCCAAGAAAGTTATAGAATGTAGGACGTGTCAGGTTTCCTTGTATTGTGAAATTTCTTGTATTTGTGCTAAATTTGCCCTGCCGCTGAGATGGATGTGTCTCTGCTATTTATTTCTTTATTTATATATTTTTAATCTAGGATGGAACACAGAGGAGCTTAAGCACTGAGCTAGCCACTTTTTTTTCATTTTCATTTTGAGAGAGGCTATCACTAATTTGAATAGGGCATCACTATGTTACAGAGGCTGGATTTGAAATTTCAATCCTCCTACCTCAGCCTCCCATCTTCTGGGATTAAAGGCAGGCACTGCCATGCCCAGTTGTGTCTCACATTTGTTTTGGATCCATTCTTATCATCTGCCTTCTCCTGGTGCAGTCAGCTAAGGATGGTTTGGTGTGTGGTGTTGAGTTTCACTCCAGATGCACTCCATTGCCTCTATTCCTTGTTGCATCTCTAGCTGTGACTAGTGAGGACTGACCCTGGGCATTGAGTTCCACAGTGTGAAGGAGTGGAGTTCTCTGTTTGTCAAGAGAGTGGGGAGCCTCTGGTGTTCCTGTGGTGTGATGTAGACAGAAGGGTCTGTGGGTCATGCCTCTCTACTTCCTCCTGCAGTTGGTAGGGAAGTGCCTACCACTAGAAGAGGTTTTCTTGAGCACTGAAGGACATTGGTTTTGTCCCTTCAAAAATCTCATTTTGGAACAGATATGTGTATGCAATTATCCAGACAGCTCTTCTGAGGAATTGGAATGCTTATGACAGAAAAAAGATGTGACTCGGGTGCCAATTCTGTGTCCAAAAGAGACTGAAAATGAAAGAGCTGCCAAAAATAGTGGGCCCAATTTGAGGGCCATATTGTTTTGAATATTGGCAATGGACTTCACCTAAATGCCCAAGACTGGTAGAAAATTGAATGGAAAGGGGCTCTGCTTTTTTCTTGGTTATTTTAGCATGGGGGCTTTTCAATCTTGTTTACCTTTTTAAAGAAACAACGATTTCATTGGTCCTTAGTGTTGTTATGTTTGTTGTCAAGTTCATTAATGTTGGCTCCGATTTTATTTCCTTCCTTCCTTCAGTGTTTGCTCCTCCACCATAGCCTGGCTTTTACACCATTTCCCATTTACACAGTGCACGCTGTCGGCTTCCTCAGTAGAGGGCGCTGAAGTGACACCGCAGGAAGCAGAGGCCTCTTGTGGTTAAGCTACTGCACCATTGCTCTGTGATGCTGGTATGAGTCCATGTGAGGACAGCGTGGATCAGGTGAGGAGATCCTCAGATCCTGAGGAAGGCTTTGGTCTCCAGGAAAATTTCCCAACACTTTCCAAGCTGATCTTAGGTGATGGTGCCCTCCTAGTGAATGGTCCAACTGTAGTGGGAGGCACCTGGCTCTGAGTTCAGAACTTGGCAGTCCCTGGCTCTACCCATGCCCACCTGAGTGGTAGCACACCAAACACACTGCCCTTACCAGGCACATATTCCCAAGGGTCCCCCATCCCTTTCTGTTCAGAGGATGCTGTGAGAGCCATGGCTGCTGCTCCCTCAGGTAAGGAAGGTCAAGGTGGGCTGGGGAGTGGACAGCCCTGGATGCTCCTACCATGTGGTCACCCATGCCCACCGGCTTGTCCCCTAGAGATGAAGACCTGGCATAAGGCAGAAGCTGCTGTAGAGTATTGAAGCTGCTGCTGACCTTGAGGAAGAAGGTAGGTGCAGGCCGCACATCTGGGAAGGCACAGCCAACTTGGGTGGGGGCCAATGGTTCCTGGAGGGGTGCTCCCTGGTGACAGGAGCTGCCACACTGTAGGCAGGCACACCCAGGATGAGCATCTACCTCTGGAGGCCTGGAGGGGTGACCCATGTGTTTAGGGTTCTGGGGCTGGAGGTATGGGGTACCTGTGGTGTCTTTAAGCTGTGTGCATGGGTGGATGCAGTGTGAAGATCCTCCAGGTTGGGGGCATACCTTGAGGTGTCTGGTTGGGACCCCCTGTTGTGCAGGAACAGTTGTGTGGGTCTCAGTGAGGGGGCCTTAAAGGAGAGACAAGCTCCTGGGGACAGGTAGGCCTGTTTGGGGAGGACCATGCCAAAAAGGGCCCAGTGTTCAGCAAAGAAGAGGTTCAGTTTGGGGACAAAAAGACTCCCTCCTGCACGCACACATTCGCAGTACCCAGAGCCACCACCACCAGGAGACAGAGGCCACTTCTTGGGGGTCTCAGGTCTGTGGACTGCTCCATTGGCAGGCAGCATCCCATCATCTTAACCACCTTACACAGGAGAATGACAAACAGACTTCTGCTGCCCTGCTGCCCATTTACTGTCCCTTGGGCCATGGTGGAGATTAGTCCAGCCTCTGGATTTATAGCTAGTCACCTCTGAGGTCCCTGTAGAGGTAGGGAACATTTATAGTGGTGGGGCTGAGGATGGCATCTGCAGGTCTGGACTGAGTGTGCATGGGTACACACATGGCTGTGTGTGTGTATGGTGTGCATATGTGTGGAGTTTGGGCTGCAGTGTGTGAGCAAGAGAATGTATGTGCATCTGTCTGCAGATGTCCAAGTGCATTTCCTGACATTGCATGTGAATCGGTGTGAACTGTGTTTGTGAGTTTGTTTAGTGTAATGCATGAGTATATATGAATAAATAAGGCTATGATTTGTGTGTGTGTGTGTGTGTGTGTGTGTATGTATGTGTGAGATTTGCCCTTCTCTTGTCACCCCCCACCATTGCTCAGCTTGGCACCCCTTTGCAGCCATGTTTGCATCTTGTGAGCTGTCAGCTCGAGATCTTGCATGGTGTAGACATTTTGGGCCAGTCTGGTCTGTGTGTGTGTGTGTGTGTGTGTGTGTGTGTGTGTGTGTGTGTTAGGGGTGGCATCATGTGGTAGACGAACTGAGCACCACTGAGGCTCCCCTCCCCGTGCAGATGCAAATTGAGCACTTACTCACATGCTTTCATTGAGAGTACAATCCAGTCTGAGGACAGGTAGATAAATAGTAAGTTCCATGGCAGAAATAAAGGTCAGAAAGACAGGGAAAGGGCTCACCAGAGGTGGTGGTCAGCTTGGCCTCGCTGAGGGGATAATGATTGAGCAGAGCGTTGAAGGAAGGGAGGACATACGCTTGTTCAGGAAGGGTGTTCCTGGCAGAATTATCAACACCTGCAAGATCTTGAGCTGGGAAGACAGAGTAGGAAGGTGGCCAATGAAACCAGAGCAGAGTGAAGGAGAGTGATGATGCGGTCAGAGAAAGAACAGGGTCCACCTTGCAGAGTCTCGTGGCTGCTGAGGTGTTTGGCCCTTACCCTGGGTAAGATGGGAGCTCTGGGGGAGTTTGGACCAGAGGAGGAACATGGAAGTATCAGGGACCAGTAGGAAGGAAGCATGGTCACTAGGGTGTCAGGCCAAAGAGGAAACTTCGGCCTATTCTTTGCAGAATTTTGCCTCTGAGCTGGGAACCCCAGGCTCAGCCTTCACTTTTCAGCATTCAGAGTAAGGCTGGCAGAATCCTTGTTCATTGAATGGGCACAGAACTTCCAAGAAGGACATTTCTGGGTCCCTTGAGTCCTGTAGGATTGACTCAGTTGAGCCTGTGTGTAGGCTCATGGGGGCAGAGCTTCTCATGAATAATGCAGTCCCACCCATATGATGTGTTTTGAGGCTGTTTCAGGACTCTGGCAGCACAGCTCCTGGGAGCTTTGGATAGTGTTGGGTGTCTGGTAGCCTTGATCTTCCTGGTTATCAATAGTGAGAGTGGCAAGAGGGGCCTGGCTTTCTTGTTTGCTTGTGTCTCCTGTGCCATGCTGTTGGGTCTCCCTGCAGAAGCCTCATGAGGTGCTGTAGTAGCTTGGGCGAGGATTTTGTCATGGGTTAACAAGTAGGAAAGGGCACTTTTGTCACCCCCAGGGGCCTGCAAAATTGCTAATGCTTCGGGCACCTGATGCAACAGGACATGGCCTGAGCCTTGTTCCCAGGCCTCTGTCCCTAACAACCATGTGATTCCTAAAAAGTCCCTGCTCACATCCCCCTGTTCCTGCTTTCTAAGCACAGGAGGTTCTAGAGCTGACCACCACCTCTGGTGAGCCCTAGGTTCTAGCCACCAGCTGGCACCACGCTCTGTGACCGGTCCTCCCTGGAATTTGCCAAGGCTGTACTTAAGATATCATAAAACAGCAGCTGATAAGGCTTGCTCCCCTCCAGGAAGCCCAGGATTCAGTTAAAGACATCCTGAGTAAATAAAGGCATAAAAACAAACAAACAAAACAAAAAATTACCATATGATACCTAGCTGTTCAATAGACAATCTCATTTAACCACCCCCATGCTCTGTGGAGTGAACAACACACCTTCACTGGTGCATTAGAAAACTGGGACATGGACATGGCAGGTATCTTGCCTAAGGTCACAGAGCTAGTGAGTGGTTCACCCAGGGATCTGGCTGCAAACCGTGCTTTACATTGCTCTGCAGCTGCAACCAACAGCCCACAGGTGGTTGTGACCTATGCTGGGAGTGTGAGCTGGAGTTGGCAAAGGGCCAGAGTTTGGAATCAGACAGTCCTGGGTTCAAATTGTGGTCCTGCCCATTTAGTAGCACCTGAACCTCTGGAATGACAGTCTCTTTTCCCTTGTGCAGCAGTGTTGCTGACCTGTTCTCGTGGTGCCATCTGTATGCAGGAAGGACTGCTTCGCTCACTCCAGTGGGAGCAAGATGGACTCAGCTGCAGGGGGTCAGTTTCTGCCCTCTGCTTACAGATGACTTTGCAGATGCTCTCAGAGCATGAGCTTGATCACCTGGATAAGCCCTTGGTAGGGGTGCTGCAGGCCCCAGAGCTGTGCTATACGTTGAATGCAAGGGGTATTTCTTGATATCCAAAGGGGCAAGCTCTTTGGGGGGAGCCTCCTGATCCTGCCATGGAGTTGTCCTGAGCCCTTGGGGGAGGGGTTTCAGAGTTGAAAATTCAGATGGGTCACTGTGTTTTTCTTTTAGTGATATGAGAAGATGGAAGATACATATTTTTATGCTTTTTCTGTTCCTGATATTTTAGGAGCTCAGATTGTGGGTGTTCTATGGAATGCAACAGTTGCTGCCATACCGAGGCCACATTGAAAAATCAGATAGCTGAGGCCCTAGGAGTCAGACACTCAGTGATACTGGGGCCTTTGAAAGCATTCCCTGTAGTTATTCTTCAGTCAATTATGCTTAATTAGTAGACTAGAATTATAGAATCTTCAGTTCATCAAACACCAATCCTAAGTGCTTTGCCTTGTCTCCTATAATCCACAAGGCTGACTTCCTCCGGTGTAGGTGAAAGTAGCAACTCCTCTTTATTAGCAAGGAAGTTGAAGCTCTGAGGGTTTAAGGACTTGAGCCAAGGCCAGACAGCTATGAAGCAGCAAAGCAGCGGTCCACATTTCAAATTGGATAAACCCTAACAATGTTAGCTAGATCAATAAGTAAACAAGCATAACTTTACAGGAGAAAGAAAGGCTGACAAGTGCGTTGCTTTAGTTCACATGTTTGGGAATTGTGGGCTGAACACTACAGATTCAGGCACAGCTTTATCCAGAGGTTGCAGTGTCATCATCAGGACACTGCCTCTCTCCATCTCCTGACACTGCCTTCTTTGCCCACCCTGTCTCTGGGGGTGGTGACATGCTGCCAAGCAGCTTTAGAGACACAATCTTCTAGTTTGGCATTGGAGGAAAAGACAGTGTCCTAATGATGATAGTGAAAGTCATGGGCCAGCCTGGGACACTGCTTCTTTCTGCCCATCATGGTGGGATGGATTGATCTCAGTGGTCAAGCCTGGAGGGGCTGAATCATTGTGCGAGAGAAAGAAAGAGTCACCAAAAATATTCAAGGGTAAATGATGAGACAGGGAGATGAAAGCCAAGCAGGCAAGCCACAGATGTCCCCACTGAAGGGGTGAGAGCAGCTGCATTTAGAGCACAGCCCCTTGCAGTAGAGGTGGCTGATTTTGCCCCTGTGCCTGTCTTTGGTCTTAAGTGCTGCCTGCAGGCTTACTATTTGCCAGGTGTCCACTCCTGTTATAAGGAGTGGACACAAAATCCTCCCGCAAAATCCTGTTATAAGGGCTCCTGTTTCATGGGGAGCTCTTATAAATGATGGCTGGGCAAATCCCAATTTCCACCCTGTGTGATTTCCTGCAGAGGACTCAACTCTGGGGTTTACCCTGTAGAAAGAACACATTGTTCTGCATTGGATTCTGGGCACCAAAGGAACAGAGTAGTGGTTGGGGCCTCAGAGCCAAGCCCTGTGGGGATCCCTTTCCAACACAGCCAATCCAAACCCAGGTTGCCACTACTTTTCTGTACAGAGACCGGAGAGCAAGTGTGGGGAGCCCCTTCCCCACACATGTGCCTCACAGGTTGCCCTTCTGATCTGGTGCATGGACTTGCCTGGCTACTCTTTGGGAACCCATGATGCAGGGACCTTGGGAGGTTCCAGTTAAAAGAGAGGCCCTGTCCATCATGACTCCCTGTTTCACTCCACATTCCACAGCACCCTCTGCTCCATCATCAAAATGCAGCTGTACCTCTATCCAGAATATTTTTGAGGTCCCAAGACTTGGACAACCTGAAGCTTCTCAGGACCTTCCTGTTGATCATTATGCCTGAATCAGAGGGGAACTTCCATGTGCTTCCCCAGCTGAAGAACACAGATCCTGTAAGTCTGAGCTCTCTGATGATGGGGTCTGGGGCGGATGACTGAAGGTGTGTGCAGAGGAATCTCAGCTGGTGCCCCTGGGATCTGCCATATGTTCCCAAGACACACAACTCTGACATCCTTCAGCTGGTGGAACCTAGTCTGGGAAGATGGCCAATTGTGGAGGAGGGCCAGGACTATTCGCAGAGGCAGGGTTCTCGTGTGAATTCGGAAAGGCCCAAGGAAAGTCAGTCATGTTGGGTGTTTTCTCCTGCAGCTCTAGCACCATATCAAGTGATATAATTGCCTCCAGCAGCTGTGGCCCAATTTACTTGCTCACATTTGGAAGAGCATATCATCACATTCCCTGTGAAGGAGGAGAAATAGCCCTCAAAATCAGAGGTTGGTCCGACACCAGCATTGACCACACAGGAAGATATGGAGCCACCAGTGGCCACTGAACCTTCAAGAAGAGGAGGAAGCTTAGCTGCCAATAAGCAAGTCAGTGGATATTGAACACTATCTTCCACTTGGTATATATGTATGGTACATATGGTGCTCCAAGCTGCCATCCCATCCTCTGAAAGAGAACCATCTTTCCTGGCAGCAATATAAATTCCAAAACAATAGAGGCAGGAGGTCAAGAAACTATTAGGCCACAGTCCTCCAATCTCCTAGAATGTATCCTCACTTCCCTAGTTCTAAACTTTTCAAAGGCATCTCCCACATGTGAGCTCCTGAGCATTACCCAGTGCCAGAACCCCCAGCACAGCTATCCTTTCCCTCCCCTCTGAGATTATCCATTTTATTTTATTTTTTAAATTTTTATTGTTGGTTATTCAAAACATTACATAGTTCTTGATATATCATACTTCACACTTTGATTCAAGTGGGTAATGAACTCCCATTTTTACCCCGTATGCAGATTGCAGAATCACATTGGTTACACATCCATTGATTTACATATTGCCATACTAGTGTCTGTTGTATTCTGCTGCCTTTCCTATCCTCTACTATCCCCCCTCCCCTCCCTTCCCCTCTTCTTTCTCTACCCCCTCTACTGTAATTCATTTCTCCCCCTTGTGTTTTTTCCCTTTCCCCTCACTTCCTCTTGTATGTAATGTTGAATAACCCAGAGGGTCTCCTTCCATTTCCATGCAATTTCCCTTCTCTCTCCCTTTCCCTCCCGCCTCTCATCCCTGTTCAATGTTAATCTTCTTCTCATGCTCTTCGTCCCTACTCTGTTCTTAGTTACTGTCCTTATATCAAAGAAGACATTTGGCATTTGTTTTTTAGGGATTGGCTAGCTTCACTTAGCATAATCTGCTCTAATGCCATCCATTTCCCTGCAAATTCTATGATTTTGTCATTTTTTAATGCAGAGTAATACTCCATTGTGTATAAATGCCACATTGTTTGTTATCCATTCGTCTATTGAAGAGCATCTGGGTGGGTTCCACAGTCTTGCTATTGTGAATTGTGCTGCTATGAACATCGATGTAGCAGTGTCCCTGTAGTGTGCTCTTTTTAGGTTTTTAGGGAATAGACTGAGAAGGGGAATAGCTGGGTCAAATGGTGGTTCCATTCCCAGCTTTCCAAGGAATCTCCATACTGCTTTCCAAATTGGCTGCACCATCTATTTTATTTCTCTTCAGATCATAAAATCTTTCGCCTTTTCTATTTTATTTTTTGTGATGCTAATTCTTATGGCATTGTAAGTATTTTTAGTGGCATTCTTTTATGTTGACCTAAAAGTGCTTAATCCATTCCCCAGGCTGTGCCACCACCAGTACTGCTTAGCTGCTGATGGAGCCCATGCAGAGCTCATAGGTGCTGTGAGAGAGGATACAAACAGGCCATCCAGAAGGAGGTGAGATAGATGCCCCAGTTATGGAGCAGGAGGGACTCACTAATGAGTGTTGAAGATTTTAGGCCATTATAACTCATACTATGATCTATTTTAACTGTCACGTGGCACTACAAATCCCACTCATATAAGATAAAAACCTTAATATGTACATTCTTATTGCTCCACAGATCATGGCTCACCATCCTCTTATTCTTCAAGACACAATATTGAAGTTAGAACCATTAATGACTCAGTAATGGTCTGTACTCTTTAAATTAAAGGAAGAGTCTTATGTTTTGCACTCAGGCTTGGAGGACAACAATGGGCAGGAGCCTGGGCAGTGAAGACTTGGCATTTGGAATCTGTGGAGGTATTGGAGTCTGAAGTTCACTAATGGCAGTGGTGGCAAAGACAACTGAGGAGTCTGTAGGTGGCAACGTCAAGCCAGGCATCCAGAGAGTTGCATTCTCATCCTCTGGCAGTGGCAGGAGTCTGGTCCCAGTGCAGTGATGGTGGCTGCGGCATCACTGGTGGCCCTGTGGGGACTCCAGTGGCTTCAGTGTGGAGCTCTGTTAGCGGTGATGGTGACAGCTTGGGACAGCAGGCCTCAGAGTCAGAGGGTGACTGGAGGCTGTGATGGCCTCTGCAGTGGCTCCTCCAGGCAACTGGTATTGCCCCTTGTAGGGCCTGCCTGCTCTGGAGGAAGGGCACAGGAGGCGGTGGTAGCCAGACACCTGCTGAGGACCTTATGCTGCCCATTCCAGCAATGCCTGGCATTGGCCTGGAGCCCACCAGGCTGCTCACCTAATCCTTGAGTTCACCCTGCCCCTCCCTGAGTTGCAGCCTCTGAGGGATGAGTAGGCCTGCTGCCAGCTGGGGCAGCCTTTGGAGAAGGCACCCACCCTCCCCAGCTACATCTCCCCTGGGCTGGGGTAGCAGAGTGCAGAGGTGGGAGGTGGGGGGGCCTAGAAAATCCTCACCCTCCAAGTGCATCCCTGGGCTGGGACAAGGTGGAGGGCACAGGTGGCAGTGGGAGTCTAAGGGCAACGAGTTCTCTGTCTTGGTCTTCTGCCACCCCCAGCCACAGAAATGCACTTTGGGGGTGAAGATGTCCTAGGACCTCTGCTTTCTGCACCCACAGTCCACTCAGGAAGTGGCTGGGGATGGTGAGGTTCTCTCTCAAGACCGCCCCAACCTAGCAGACAACCTAGTTCCTCAGTAGAGAGGCTATATCAGGCGATGGGGTGAGCAGACACACACAGTGGGCTCATGGACAGAGGGAGACGTGGCAGCTGTGGGAAGCAGAAGGTCCTGGGCAGCTGCGTGGGTACCACCGCCTCCCGCATTCTTCTTCCTGAGCAGGCCAGTCCACCATGCACAAGACCAGGGCCTGGAGCCTCCACCACAGAGGACATCCCAGCTACTGGTTACCTTATCACTCTGACACCCACTATCCCATGCCCTTGCTGCCATGCCAGCCTGGAACTCTTCGCTGCAGCCAACCAGACTCCCCACATGGCCACTGGATGCCACTCTCACTGTCCTGCAGCTGGACCCCAGTTACTTCTGCAGGATGAAGATGCTCACTGCTGGACACTGCCTGTTGTTGCTGCCCCTGCTTCTGAACTCTTATGGTGCCACCACAATTGTGCAGCACTCAAACTTCCAAACTCCAGATGGACTCCAACAATGCCCACCAAGGCCCCAATGTCATCGTACTTTACACCACACCTGGTGCCCGACCCCTCTACTGAGGATGGACCCCTGATGCAGCTGCATGTTGCTCCTGCACCTGCCAGACCCTGGAGCTCCGCCCTGCTGCCACCAGACTTTAACATGGATACTAGACAGTGACACTCAGTACTGGTGCCCACTTCATTGCAACTGCCAGAGTTTGGTCCATTATGTTTTTGCCAAGAAGCCCCTCTCCATAAAGAAAACGTGCAAGGCAAAAAAACAAGTGCTGATGGAGAAGCTCTTGCAAGTTATCTAGAAGGTCTTGCTAAGCTATTCGATGAAGATGTGTTGTGCTTGAGGTATTGGTGTCTGAAGTTCAGTTATGGCAGTGGTGGCAAAGGCAACTGAGGAGTCTGTAGGTGGCAATGTCAAGCCAGGCATCCAGAGAGTTGCATTCTCATCCTCTGGCAGTGGCAGGAGTCTGGTCCCAGTGCAGTGATGGTGGCTGCGGCATCACTGGTGGCCCTGTGGGGACTCCAGTGGCTTCAGTGTGGAGCTCTGTTAGCGGTGATGGTGACAGCTTGGGACAGCAGGCCTCAGAGTCAGAGGGTGACTGGAGGCTGTGATGGCCTCTGCAGTGGCTCCTCCAGGCAACTGGTATTGCTCCTTGAAGGGCCTGCCTGCCCACAAAGCAGGGCGCAGGAGGCGGTGGTAGCCAGACACCTGCTGAGGACCTTATGCTGCCCATTCCAGCAATGCCTGGCATTGGCCTGGAGCCCACCAGGCTGCTCACCTAATCCTTGAGTTCACCCTGCCCCTCCCTGAGTTGCAGCCTCTGAGGGATGAGTAGGCCTGCTGCCAGCTGGGGCAGCCTTTGGAGAAGGCACCCACCCTCCCCAGCTACATCTCCCCTGGGCTGGGGTAGCAGAGTGCAGAGGTGGGAGGTGGGGGGGGCCTAGAAAATCCTCACCCTCCAAGTGCATCCCTGGGCTGGGACAAGGTGGAGTGCACAGGTGGCAGTGGGAGTCTAAGGGCAACGAGTTCTCTGTCTTGGTCTTCTGCCACCCCCAGCCACAGAAATGCACTTTGGGGGTGAAGATGTCCTAGGACCTCTGCTTTCTGCACCCACAGTCCACTCAGGAAGTGGCTGGGGATGGTGAGGTTCTCTCTCAAGACCGCCCCAACCTAGCAGACAACCTAGTTCCTCAGTAGAGAGGCTATATCAGGCGATGGGGTGAGCAGACACACACAGTGGTCTCATGGACAGAGGGAGACATGGCAGCTGTGGGAAGCAGAAGGTCCTGGGCAGCTGCGTGGGTACCACCGCCTCCCGCATTCTTCTTCCTGAGCAGGCCAGTCGACCATGCACAAGACCAGGGCCTGGAGCCTCCACCACAGAGGACATCCCAGCTACTGGTTACCTTATCACTCTGACACCCACTATCCCATGCCCTTGCTGCCATGCCAGCCTGGAACTCTTCGCTGCAGCCAACCAGACTTCCCACATGGCCACTGGATGCCACTCTCACTGTCCTGCAGCTGGACCCCAGTTACTTCTGCAGGATGAAGATGCTCACTGCTGGACACTGCCTGTTGTTGCTGCCCCTGCTTCTGAACTCTTATGGTGCCACCACCATTGTGCAGCACTCAAACTTCCAAACTCCAGATGGACTCCAACAATGCCCACCAAGGCCCCAATGTCATTGTACTTTACACCACACCTGGTGCCCGACCCCTCTACTGAGGATGGACCCCTGATGCAGCTGCATGTTGCTCCTGCACTTGCCAGACTCTGGAGCTCCGCCCTGCTGCCACCAGACTTTAACATGGATACTAGACAGTGACACTCATTACTGGGGCCAACTTCATTGCAACTGCCAGAGTTTGGTGCATTATGTTTTTGTGAAGAAGCCCCTCTCCATAAAGAAAACGTGCAAGGCAAAAAAACAAGTGCTGATGGAGAAGCTCTTGCAAGTTATCTAGAAGGTCTTGCTAAGCTATTCGATGAAGATGTGTTGTGCTTGAGGTATTGGTGTCTGAAGTTCAGTTATGGCAGTGGTGGCAAAGGCAACTGAGGAGTCTGTAGGTGGCAACGTCAAGCCAGGCATCCAGAGAGTTGCATTCTCATCCTCTGGCAGTGGCAGGAGTCTGGTCCCAGTGCAGTGATGGTGGCTGCGGCATCACTGGTGGCCCTGTGGGGACTCCAGTGGCTTCAGTGTGGAGCTCTGTTAGCGGTGATGGTGACAGCTTGGGACAGCAGGCCTCAGAGTCAGAGGGTGACTGGAGGCTGTGATGGCCTCTGCAGTGGCTCCTCCAGGCAACTGGTATTGCCCCTTGTAGGGCCTGCCTGCCCACAAAGCAGGGCACAGGAGGCGGTGGTAGCCAGACACCTGCTGAGGACCTTATGCTGCCCATTCCAGCAATGCCTGGCATTGGCCTGGAGCCCACCAGGCTGCTCACCTAATCCTTGAGTTCACCCTGCCCCTCCCTGAGTTGCAGCCTCTGAGGGATGAGTAGGCCTGCTGCCAGCTGGGGCAGCCTTTGGAGAAGGCACCCACCCTCCCCAGCTACATCTCCCCTGGGCTGGGGTAGCAGAGTGCAGAGGTGGGAGGTGGGGGGGCCTAGAAAATCCTCACCCTCCAAGTGCATCCCTGGGCTGGGACAAGGTGGAGTGCACAGGTGGCAGTGGGAGTCTAAGGGCAACGAGTTCTCTGTCTTGGTCTTCTGCCACCCCCAGCCACAGAAATGCACTTTGGGGGTGAAGATGTCCTAGGACCTCTGCTTTCTGCACTCAGAGTCCACTCAGGAAGTGGCTGGGGATGGTGAGGTTCTCTCTCAAGACCGCCCAACCTAGCAGACAACCTTCCTCAGTAGACAGGGTATATCAGGCGATGGGGTGAGCAGACACACACATTGGGTTCATAGACAGAGTGAACATGGCAGCTGTGGGAAGCATAAGTTCCTGGGTAGCTGCCTGGCTACCACCGCCTCCCGCATTCTTCTTCCTGAGCAGGCCAGTCGACCATGCACAAGACCAGGGCCGGGCGCCTCCACCTCAAAGGACATCCCAGGTACTGGTTACCTTATCACTCTGACACCCACTATCCCATGCCCTTGCTGCCATGCCAGCCTGGATCTCTTCGCTGCAGCCAACCAGACTCCCCACATGGCCACTGGATGCCACTTTCACTGTCCTGCAGCTGGACCCCAGTTACTTCTGCAGGATGCAGATGCTCACTGCTGGACACTGCCTGTTGTTGCTGCCCCTGCTTCTGAACTCTTATGGTGCCACCACCATTGTGCAGCACTCAAACTTCCAAACTCCAGATGGACTCCAACAATGCCCACCAAGGCCCCAATGTCATCGTACTTTACACCACACCTGGTGCCCGACCCCTCTACTGAGGATGGACCCCTGATGCAGCTGCATGTTGCTCCTGCACCTGCCAGACTCTGGAGCTCCGCCCTGCTGCCACCAGACTTTAACATGGATACTAGACAGTGACACTCATTACTGGGGCCAACTTCATTGCAACTGCCAGAGTTTGGTGCATTATGTTTTTGCCAAGAAGCCCCTCTCCATAAAGAAAACGTGCAAGGCAAAAAAACAAGTGCTGATGGAGAAGCTCTTGCAAGTTATCTAGAAGGTCTTGCTAAGCTATTCGATGAAGATGTGTTGTGCTTGAGGTATTGGTGTCTGAAGTTCAGTTATGGCAGTGGTGGCAAAGGCAACTGAGGAGTCTGTAGGTGGCAACGTCAAGCAGGCATCCAGAGAGTTGCATTCTCATCCTCTGGCAGTGGCAGGAGTCTGGTCCCAGTGCAGTGATGGTGGCTGCGGCATCACTGGTGGCCCTGTGGGGACTCCAGTGGCTTCAGTGTGGAGCTCTGTTAGCGGTGATGGTGACAGCTTGGGACAGCAGGCCTCAGAGTCAGAGGGTGACTGGAGGCTGTGATGGCCTCTGCAGTGGCTCCTCCAGGCAACTGGTATTGCTCCTTGTAGGGACTGCCTGCCCACAAAGCAGGGCACAGGAGGCGGTGGTAGCCAGACACCTGCTGAGGACCTTATGCTGCCCATTCCAGCAATGCCTGGCATTGGCCTGGAGCCCACCAGGCTGCTCACCTAATCCTTGAGTTCACCCTGCCCCTCCCTGAGTTGCAGCCTCTGAGGGATGAGTAGGCCTGCTGCCAGCTGGGGCAGCCTTTGGAGAAGGCACCCACCCTCCCCAGCTACATCTCCCCTGGGCTGGGGTAGCAGAGTGCAGAGGTGGGAGGTGGGGGGGCCTAGAAAATCCTCACCCTCCAAGTGCATCCCTGGGCTGGGACAAGGTGGAGGGCACAGGTGGCAGTGGGAGTCTAAGGGCAACGAGTTCTCTGTCTTGGTCTTCTGCCACCCCCAGCCACAGAAATGCACTTTGGGGGTGAAGATGTCCTAGGACCTCTGCTTTCTGCACCCACAGTCCACTCAGGAAGTGGCTGGGGATGGTGAGGTTCTCTCTCAAGACCGCCCAACCTAGCAGACAACCTTCCTCAGTAGAGAGGGTATATCAGGCGATGGGGTGAGCAGACACACACAGTGGGCTCATGGACAGAGGGAGACATGGCAGCTGTGGGAAGCAGAAGGTCCTGGGCAGCTGCCTGGGTACCACTGCCTCCCGCATTCTTCTTCCTGAGCAGGCCAGTCCACCATGCACAAGACCAGGGCCTGGAGCCTCCACCACAGAGGACATCCCAGGTACTGGTTACCTTATCACTCTGACACCCACTATCCCATGCCCTTGCTGCCATGCCAGCCTGGATCTCTTTCGCTGCAGCCAACCAGACTCCCCACATGGCCACTGGATGCCACTTTCACTGTCCTGCAGCTGGACCCCAGTTACTTCTGTAGGATGAAGATGCTCACTGCTGGACACTGCCTGTTGTTGTTGCCCCTGCTTCTGAACTCTTATGGTGCCACCACCATTGTGCAGCACTCAAACTTCCAAACTCCAGATGGACTCCAACAATGCCCACCAAGGCCCCAATGTCATCGTACTTTACACCACACCTGGTGCCCGACCCCGCTACTGAGGATGGACCCCTGATGCAGCTGCATGTTGCTCCCGCCCCTGCCAGACTCTGGAGCTCCACCCTGCTGCCACCAGACTTTAACATGGATACTAGACAGTGACACTCAGTACTGGTGCCCACTTCATTGCAAATGCAGCCAAACCCTTGTCACTATGGCAGATGAAAACACTCATGGCTGGATGCATCTGTTGTTACAAACACTGTTTCTGGATTGTTTCACTGTCACTGCCACCATGAGTAGGAATCAAGGATCTCCCAAGTGAAAGCTGCATGCTGACACCACCACAGTCACCCCCACCCCACGCCAATACTCGACTCCTGACTTTCGACGCCTGATGCCCTATGCCCAAAACAGCTGGATGCTGCTCTTGCCACCTTTTCATGATGGTGCCACTGCAGTGAATTGAGCCCAAGGATGCTTCTCTGCTCAAGATGTATAAGAGCTGGGAAACTGATCATTCTCCCTTACAGTCACCTCACCAAGTTCCACTGCATGCTGCCTGCCTTTTGTCACCCCAGGACCAGACACCAGTCCTCAGGACCCTTGAGGAGTTGTAGCTCTAACTCAGAGAACTCATCCAAAAAAACAAGTGAGCACTCTAAATAAAGGCTGCAGTCCTCACAGCAGGCAGTGGGTGGGACTAGGTGGGTCCAGCTCACTGGTGAGAGGGTGGGGTTAGAGCCTGGGAGCTGCTGGCAAGGTCTAGACCTGATCCTGTAGGGCAAGATAGAGAGGGATCTTTGGCTGCTCTGGGAGTCTAGTCCTGGAAGAACCTTCTGGTCCTTTCTCCTGAACTTTCCGTGGTGTCTCCTTCTCCTACTCCTCCACTCTTCCCTGAGGAGACTCTGTGTCCTGGACATAGGGTCATCTGGGCACAGGGTCTCTGGGCAGTGTTGTGAGGCCCCAGTACATTGCAGCAGGCTGGGGACAGCCAGACTGGCCATACCTGGACTTGTAGGAAAAATAGCCTATTAGGAAAATACCCTCCAAATCTACCAAATTTAGCCTAACACTGGCTTCTTCCAAGAGATTATCAAGAAAGGAAAAATATAAGTAAGCAAGTTTGTCTGGCTAAGGGGTGGTGTGAGGAGAAGTAAAGACTTCAGATTGGGTAGAGCTGGATTTAAATCCCTCTTAACTGGGTGACCTTGACCAGGGTGCAGAACTAAGTACAACCTTGGGTTTGCATCTGGTAAAGTAAAGTTGGTGAGGAGGATAAGCCAGGGGTAAAATTAAGCTGTTGAGCAGTACCTAAACTTTGGGAGCCAGGAAGGCATTTGACATGATTTCCATGCAGAAATATATTCTGAGATTAAAGTCAACGCACTTAGAGGTGCACCTTTGGAAGGCAACTGACCTGTGAGCAGGCGGTTGAATTGACTTCATTTTTTAGATGAAAAAATAATATATGGAAGATCATAAGCCGATGTTGGGTTGGGCTTGTGAAATTATAGGCTGTTTTCAAATTTGTTTAAAGTTACATTGAGTTAGATCTACATAGTTCAAGCCTCCTGGGATATCCCCCACCTCTTGTCACACCCCCACATAGAGCACTATCTACAATCCCTTACTCTAATTTTTAGAGTGTCACCAAATATGTCAATGCATGTATGTACATATGCAGAGATATACATTATGTAATACTTTGTTCCTTTTAGCCTGCTTTGGAACCTCCTGAAAATAAAATCTCTTATTCTTACGCACATTCTTTTGCAGCTTTCCCTCCTTAATTTGTACCCCTTAAGCTGAGCATCAGGAAGAAGGAAACACCAGAGAAACTCAAAGATCCGAAGGACACCAACCCTGCTCAAGTCACTCTGGAAGCCGACTAGCCTGAATGTGCCCAAAGCTTGAGGAAACATCAGCCCTGCTTCAGCCACTCTGGGTTGGATGTACAAGGTGAAAGATATACTAACCAAAAGGAAAATGGACTGTTTCACTCTTATACTGTCATTGCCACCCCTTACTTCTGTCATATACAGAGTCCTTTGTTTTGTCTTGACTCTAGGACTGATAACAATCAAACACATAGTTAATAATATCAGAAAACAAACACATGTACCAGTTCAATCCTGAAAGGGCATTGCAGTTGAGATCCAAGCTCACTATTTGGAGGATGGTTTCCTTTTCTTGGTGGATTCAAAAGCTTAATTGACATAGCATGGATTGTGCTATGAACTTGTGTATTGCTTCCATGTTTGTTTCCTCTTTTCATTAAAACTAGTGGTTCTACAATAGAAGCAGGTTTCCTTTTTAAAAAAGAGAAACAACTACTATGATATTACATTATATAAAGCTTTAAGCCAAGAAGATAATAATGCCCTTTGACTTAGAGGATTAAATAATGAGCATCAAAGGGGGTAATGCTGTAGTTCCCAAAAGACTCCCACCTTAATTGTAACACACAAGTCTCTCTCCTAATCAAGAAGAGATTATTTTAAGAACTCAGCAAAATTTCCAGAGCACTTTTTATCTCAGGCCTTGTAGCTTAGAAACTTTACCCTTTCAACTAATCAGAGGAGGAACCTCACTTGCTCATCTGGCATAGGTAAGTTACTCCGTGGTCTGTAATAGGGTATCATATTCATACCTGCTTCTTCAGCTTTGTCATGATTAAATAAGATGAGGTGCATAGAATGCTTTATGTCACCTGGAAAATGCAGGGAACATATGAGAATATTATTTTTAGTTCTCAGGTAAGCAATAAAGTGCAGGGCCTGAAATCAAACTGCAGAGGGCCACTTCCTAGCTTTGCCACCTATTTCAATGACAATGGGCAAGTTGGGGGACCTCTTCAGGATTCAGTCTCCTCATCAATAAAGCAGAAGTAATAATAGGTCATAGCTCACAGTGTTATATTAGGATTCAATGAAATGATCCATGGAAAGCATTAGCATGTTTTGCATGTAGTGATCAGTCCCTAATGATAGCTATTACATATTGCCCTCATTATTACTATTACAACAAGTACAGTTGATATATGTCCTTTATTGATCCTAATGGCAGAGAACAAGAACCAAAATTCTTTGTGGAACTTTGTAATGCACAAGGAAAGATGCATGTAGGTGAACATACAAAATCACTTTCTCTGAAGCTTGGAAAGGGCTGGAACAGAACAGTAACACTTACCCTTAGCGTCTTTGGTATCTATTCCTCTAAGTTCTAGTTGAGCAGTGGAGTCCAGCCTCCTCCCACCCAAGCCTCAGCTGTGTGGCATTATGGACAGCCTGTGAGCTGTGCTGTGTGGCTTTCCCACTCATTGTCACTGGACTCTGACCTCCCCCATCCAAAGAGGGGCCTAGCTGCACATCCATGGCAGATTGGACCATGATCATCTCTCCCCCACTCAGTGAACAATCATTGTTTAAGCACTTCTCTTTTAATGAGGAGCAAAGTTACCAAGAAGGTTTTCTTTTCTTGGTTCCCAGGAGGCTCTTTATTTTACAGACCTACTCTCAACTTTGCACAGCTTGAGTTTGTTCTAGAAACCTACTCATCATTACTGATGTGCAACATTAAAAAGGTTTTCATTTTTTCCTTCTGCAAATCAACACATTCAGCCCAAGTCTCACTGATCTTGACCCCCTCATTTCTGTGAAAACAAACCTCCCCAACTCATCTCAGAACATTCATTTTTTTTTCTTTACCTATTCCATATGGCTTTCTCTTTCCTAATGTGATTTCATTTTGAGAAACTAAAGGGAGGTGGGTGTGTGTGTGGAAAATGCTATGAAGATGAAGCTTAGTATAGTGTAAATGTTAATTCATTTGGAAAAATGGGGTAAATACTCAACTAAAAAAAATCTTTTTGTTTCCTTGGAGGCCATAGAAATCATCTTATTCCACCATTAAAGGACTTGCAATACCTAAGTCATTAAATATGTTGAACAAACAATCGGCCTCTGTACTCAGAAATAAACACAACTGGACTATCATGCTAAATTCGTCCCAATTCTACTCTCACAACTAATTTTTCTCATTTTTAAAATTATGAGCCTGTATTACTTTTACAATTGAAAACAAAATCCCTTTTGAAAAACTCAGACATAATTGAACATAGACAGACAATCTCACCAGACCGATCCTTCTCTGGTTGTATTGGAGAGTGACTGCTAATGGCAGCCATGCTTATCTGTGTCATGGGCTGGATCTCAGAAGGCTGACAATATAATCTTTCTGACAAGCATCCAATAACACATTTTTAGCTTACTGTTTGGGGTCTCTTCTTTTTACATTCCAACTCTTGACTCATTGTGTGTGTGTGTGTGTGTGTGTGTGTGTGTGTGTGTGTGTGTGTATGCACACGTTGTTCCAGACTGTCTGTCAGAAGAACACGTCTCTCTAAATGAAGAAAAGTGTTTCTGGTGAATGCCAAGATTATATGAGGAATCATAGCATGGAGTTGCTATTTCTTTGTTGCTGCCGGGTAATTGCTTTAAAGATGAAATTCAAGGGCAAGTGTACCTCTAAGAAAATCTTTTGTAGCACATACAACCACTTGTACCTTTCGAATGATCATGAACTGCCTTCTGCCAACTTTTGATCAGGGTGACAAATCTTGGCTCAGAAAAGAAATTTAGCCATGTGTCAGCCCCATCAATAAGCTAGAAAGAAAACTAATTCATTTTTAATGGAAATTCTGTTTACAAAATAGACTAGGTATATAACCAAACTCTAAGAGGAGATAACTCACTCTGGCAAATAGGCTGCATACCTAATAGAGTAAAATAAAAGTGAAGCAGACACATTGTACTTACAGAAATGAAGTACATGCGACATTTTATAGTTACTACAACAGTAATTTTACATCATACAGAAGCTTTCATTTTCAGTCTTGATTTAGATTCAAGATGCAGAAGAAAAAAAAGTTGGGAAAGATGGAAAAGGAATGGAGCCATAATATTAACTAAAATTGTATGCTTATTTTTCAAAAATCTTTAGACGGATACAAGATTGCTGAAGTCCCTAGAATTGATGGGATCTTTGCCAATTTCTCAACTCCATTGGTCTAGCTAGTGTTGTCCCCCTAATTAATGTTGGGATCATTCCCATGACAGATATTGTTAAGATATTTTCTTTTTTAAAAAATATTTTTTTAGTTGTTGACGGACCTTTATTTAATTTATTTAATTTATTATACAGATGGCCTCACACATGCCAAGCAAGTGCTCTACCACTGAGTAACAACCCCAGCCCTGTTAGGACATTTTCTAACTTGCTTTGTTTCTACTTTAATTTGATTTTTACTATCAACCAATAGGTAAAAAACTATTTCCAATAAGCAAAGGGAAATATGGAGGCCTAGAGGAACCCTGCTCCCTGCCTAAAATGATAGTATCTTCCTCCAGATGGATATTGACTACCTTCATTCACAAAGAGAAGGAAAAGACAGAGGATACCATCATTTGGGTCAATCACACAAATTCTATATCATTGGAATATCATGTTAAATTCTTCCCAATTCTATTCTGACAACCAATTTTCTGTATTATTTGGATTCAAAGGATATAAACAGAGTCCTTGGAAATACAGAAGCAGAAGTCAAAGCCTTATTAATCTAATATCGTTTGCAAGTCTAGAATGGCATACAGAATAAATCAGTGGATATAACTGAGATCACCAAAAATGTTTGAAAATATTCCAGAGATCTAAATCACAAAAACAAAAAGGGAAAGAAAGAAAACAATGACAATGAAAGATAGGAGTTTGAGGAAGGTAGATACTGAAATGAAAATATGTGGTCCTGAAAGCAACGCGGGTGCAGATTCATGTCCCACTGGGGTCATTTATGCCCCAGCTCCTAACTCTTGGCATGGAACTGATGCTCAATAATTTTTAATGAAAGATTAAATGCATGAGAGCTCCCTCCCTCAATGAGTCTAGGCCAAGCAGAAAAACAAATATGAAGGTAAACAATTGTTTCAATGCAACAATCTCAATAATAAGAGTCAACAATTTTTTTAGTGATTACTAAGCTAAAGATCCCTATGTCTATTAATTCATTAAATATTCACAGTGATCTTTGGAGGTAGGATCTATCAATAGCCTTGATGCAAAGATAAATAAATTGACACACAGAATCATACAGATGGCAATCTGCAAAACTGGAATAAGAATTAAATGTGGGTTGTATTAATAACACTCAGCACAACGACATTCTGTGTTGTAATGGGAAGAGACTCCACATTAACTCATGACCACTGGTAGATTCCAAAAAAAAAGCCACAATTATTTATTCCCTGCATCTTCACACTCTTTACCATTGACTTTGCATCTTTTTTTTTTTTTTTAATCCAAAGAGGTAGAATCTGTTTCCCTACCCCATGTATCTAGGTTGGCCTTGTGACTTGCTTTGGCCAATGGAATGTGTTGAGTGTGACAGATGTTTTGGTTCTGTGCCTAGGACTCAAGAGGCCTTGCTTCTGTCCATTTTCTTGGGGCCCTGCCATTGCCATGTGGACAAGTCTGGAATTGCCTGCTGGATGATCATTACATGGAACACAACTGGGTTGGCTGATTAATCCCAGCTGAGGCCTAGAGATGTGAGAGAGTCTATCCAAGATCAGCAGAGCCTGCTAGCTGACCGGCATCGAATGGCAGAGGCATAAAGGAGTGCAGCCCAGATTAGAACTACCCAGCTGAGCCCAGCCTAAACTGCCAACCCGCAGAATCAGGAGTTAAATAGTTGTTGTTCAAAGCCATTGTTTTTATGTGGTCTATTAGAAATAACTAAGTGATACATCCACCATATCAACAACTGCCAGGATCATGCTTAACTTTTTTTTTTTTAAGGCCAGTAAATGATTTGAGAGAGAGAGTGCACCTTAGGATTGCCAAAATCAAAATATTTTCAGAGGACCAGTGTGGAAAACGATTGGTGCCCAAGGCAGAACTAATGATTGGTGCCCAAGATACTATGAAAATATATTGAGAGAGGAACCTTGATAGCCCCTGTTTATATTGTGGTAGACTACTTTCAAAACGTTCCCCAGTGACCACCCAACTTCCCTTCAGGGTCTTCTACAAGGCTGCAATCGAGGTGTCAGCTGGGTCTTCGGCTTCACCTGAAAGCTCAGGGAGGATCAGCTTCCAAACTCCATGTGACTGCTGGCAGGATCCCGTTCCTCAAGGGCTGTTGGCTAGAGGCCCTCAGGTCTCTGCCATGTGGATCCTCTTTAGGGCAGCTAACAATGTAGCAGTTTATCTTTTCAAAGCAAGGAGAGAGAGAGAGAGAGAGAGAGAGAGAGAGAGAGAGAGAGAGAGAGAAAATATGCAGGCAAGATGGAAGTGACAGTTTCCTCTGGTTGCCCAGGCACAACCAGAGGAAAGTTCACATAGGTTTATGAATAACAGGGTCTGGAGAAAATTGGGAGTCACTTTAGAAGAAGCCAACCATATAACTAAGTTCTATGAAATCATGAAGATATGAGTTTTGTAAACAGGGACTTATTCATCAAATCTCAAAACACAAGGCCTCAGGAAACTAGTCTTTTGGAAATGTGAAAGAAGCAATTTTTTTTCATATAAATAAGTGATCTTATTGTCCCAAAAGCATAACAAAAGTGAAACTATAAATAAGTTTTAAAAGGTTTGGGAAAGGGCTGGGGATGTGGCTCAAGCGGTAGCGCGCTCGCCTGGCATGCGTGCAGCCCGGGTTCGATCCTCAGCACCACATACTAACAAAGATGTTGTGTCTGCCGAGAACTAAGAAATAAATATTAAAAAATTCTCTCTCTCTCTCTCTCTCTCCTCTCTCACTCTCTCTTTAAAAAAAAAAAAAAAAAGGTTTGGGAAAATTCTCAGATGCTGTTTCTATAATGGAATATTGAGGGAGTGTAAGGAATGTGCTCTGTGGATCCCTAATGATTTCAGAGCAATGTCAAGAAAAACGACCTTGGCTCCCCACAAAACATCCCTCAGAGGCAAGCAAGATGGACCATTGGCCTAATGCGTTATGGCATTTCTTATATACTTATGCATAACACTATGTGGGAATGCAATAAAAATTTAAACAAGGTACCAGAGTTCAATAAAATAAGAGGATACAGCTTTTGAAAAATGGAGACATGGCATTCCTACATGGTCTCTAAGATATTCAATGTGCTACTGCTCTTTTCTGCTCATTCCATCCACAGGAGCTCATCTAAATCATAGATTCCAAAAAAGCATGTCTTAGTTCCTCACAGAATTAAGGAGAAGAAAACAGGGTTTTGTAGGTATAGTAATAGAAAGAGGAGGAAAATATCTGACTTGATATGACAGGGCTTTCTTTTATACCTACATTATGTTCAAGAGTTTAAAACAGCTAAGCCATTTATTTTGCCCTCAGGCAATGTCTGAGTAGATATTTTAGGCATACACTTGGAGCTTGGGGGGATTTGTTTCCCTCAAGTTTATAAAGAGAGGAATGAGGATGGGTGTATTGAAGGTTTATGCTTTACAATACGCATAGTAGGGCAAATAAATGTTCCTGGCTAATGCAGTAGCACTTAATTAGAAGATAAACATCCCTCAATGAAAAGAACAAATTTAAAAGTTTCCACATAAGCAAAGTCATACATTTTGACATTGTAAGAGCAGTAGTTTCTGTCAATCAACCTGAATTCTCTTTAAGCCTTAAACATATAAGTCACATTGAGAGGGTTATGCATTTCACAAGTGGATTTATATATAAATACTTTTGCTGGCTCCAGTTCAACACAACAAAAGAAGTCAAACATTAGTCTGTATTTGTATTTCTTTGCTGAAGTGTTTTGACATAAACTGCACACAATCCTAGCTGAAAAGCAGCAGGCAGTTTGGAACTAACTGCTCCTCACACTTGCATTCTTTGTGATGTGATTTTTTTTCTCCTTGGAAAAGTAGACAGCTCATGAGTGAAAAGTTTACTCAAACCCAAGAGAAGAAAATTTAAAAGTGGCATAGCATTTCTGAAAACTTCTAGCTTCACACATAATTTACTGCTGCTTCTCAGAATTCCTATAAGTATCAAATTCCCAAATTCCAATTGCACAATTTATGGTCAGCATTTACATCTTTTGAAGACAGAAAGCAATATATATCATCTCTAGACATCACTTAGAACACCTTTTACCAATTCAGTTCTTCCCATGCAGAGAAAAGACATTCTTCCCTAAAACTTTAAAATATTCAAATTACATTGCAAATACTATTGAAGATATTTATGGAAAGGAATATTTGGGGAAATTTTTATACTAGGTGGAGTTAGAAAAATGTCTCTGGAGATGACCTGTAGTCAGTTATTGCCATAATAACATTGAATAATGAGCCACCCTGAAACTCATTGACTTGAAAACACAATTATGGGTTCTCCCATTTGCTAGCAGCAGGCTGACCATGACTTGGCTGAGTTAAGTTGGACTGTGACTTCCAATTCCAGGTTGCAGGTTAGGTTCAGATCTGCTCTACCTATCTCTTATCTTCCATGGATCAACAATTGCCAGAGACACATGGTCAGCTCTGTGTCTCTCAGTTTGGGACCTGGTCTGAAACAATAGAGGCTGCTGTATGGAGCATGTTGTCCTCCCAAGGAATCCCTGATGCACAAAAAGGCAAACCTAGCCATCCAAGTGCAGGCAAAGTCCCTGAGACCTCAGACACCAAAATCCTCAGATACTCAAGTTCTTTATGTGAGATGTCACAATTTGCGTGTGACCCAATGATTGCCCCTCTCATTTTTCTGGAATTAAAGACAAAGGAGTCTTTTAAACTTTATATTATGGAGAATTTTGAACTTTCATAAGGTAATCACAAGTCATTAATACAGTGTAAACGATTTCTAACAAGGAGAGCGCTCCAACTTCAAAGTCTTACTCAATAGACCTTCAAGTTTATCCTTAACACAGTATCCTATTCACCTTTATGTTCCCAGCCCTGTTCTTTATTAAAATTATAAGGAGAAGAACAAAAAATGTATTGCCTCCTCCCCAACTTCGTTCTTAGATATTTCTCTCCATGCATTTCCTCAGTCATCCTCAATTCAATTCAATCTTCCTTAACACCATGAGTAATTTGAGAAAGTGACAAACTCCTTCACCCACTTACCAGCTATTTGTGGTTATCCACCAGGAACCACAATTTTGGGGATTCTATCCAGTATTTTGTACAGGACTTTCAACCCATGAAAATAATGGACTAAGGAGAGTAACAAAAGATAGACATACAAAAAAAGTATGGTTAAGTTCTATACTACTAGATCAGAGAGGAGGATTCTACACAGATAGATGTATGGCTCAGGTGGTTAGGGAAGGGTTATTTGGAAGAAGTGATGTCTAAGCAAAGACCTAGAAGAGGATTAGAAATTAACCAGGTGAAGATATAAGGGGAAAATACTCAAGGCAGAGAGAAGAGCATATGCAAATACCCAGATGCATGAAAGCTTGATGCATTTTTTGGGGGAAAAAAGTTTGGTATGGCTACAGCACAGATTCAACATGAGAAAAGCAGTTAAGGGAGAGAAGAGAGGAAAAAGTGAGGTTGGGGGGATCCTCAGGAGTTAGTTTTTGCAGTACTTTTTAATTCAAGTGAGGGGATTTTGGATTTTATCTTGAGGACAATAAGGGTCATTGATAAAGTTCTGACATAACCAGATTTTATTTTAGAGTGGTCATTTTTGCCACAGGTGAAGAATAGACTGAGCAAGAAGCTGGGAGGGAACATGGAGAGAAGAGGGGGGGACTTGTTAGACTGTAGCAGTCCTGCAGGTGAGAGATCTCATTTAGAGAGGTAGAGAGAGGAGGAAGGAGTCAAGGAGCACCGTGGGAGAGGAAGACCAAAAGATGTATTGAATGTTGGTTCTGGGAGGAGAAAGAAACCTTCATGACGCTCAGGTTCCTGCTTGGCCACTTGCTGAGTGAAAGAGCCATGTTGGGGCTAAAGTTACTCGGTTGTGTCTCAATGTTACATTGGCCCTTAAATGATCGAGACTCGACTAGATAAATGCAGATCACAGGATCCATCATGGAAATGCAATGGCCATTTGCTTCACGAATTTACAGTGTCACTTAATTTGGACATTTGGATATTTACCCCTTTGCCATAGGACACCTAACTGGTGAAGGAGAAAAAGATCTGCAGATGGATTCCAGTCCCAGATCTGCCCCCTGGAAGCTGTGTGAGCCTGAAGAAAACTCCTTCAGTCTCTGGGTTCCATTATTTGCAGAATAATAAGATTCGAATCACTCCCAAAGTCCTATTGTTATGGTTCCAGTTCATCTATTTCCTGTTCATTAAATTTTATACATTAAAATGAAGTAATTATCAAGACATTAAATAAGAAATACCATTAGCAGTGAAATTCGTTTTTTTTCTTTGATATTTTATAAAATCTTTTTGATAGTAAAAAAATTATCCTGAGTTGTTATAAAGGATATTTGAAGGGTTAGTCTACACAATATCTGGAGCTTTATTTAGTTTTCTCTGCTGCCTGACACAGGTACCCATTCAATTTGAAGAGCCTGCGGAACACAGTACCTGAATTTTAAATGTGTGAATTTTTTATGTCAGAAAACACCAATAGCATTTGTCTTTGAAATTATTTCACATTTTCTAGCATTGTCTTGAATTCCAAAAAGAAAAAAAAAGCAGTGTCCAACTTGTTCCATTATTCCTTCTGGAAGAACTATATTACAGGTCTCATTTCTTGATGGTAATTTCTTTTGCTACCCTGGGTCTCTTGCAGAAAATATAACTGAAATAGCTACAGAGACTGCTTCCTTCCTCAGTTACGTGGCCACCAGTAGTAACCCAAGTCAATGGGGAATGAAGTCAAAGCAAATTTGCTCTCACATCTAATTTCAACCGCCAGACTTGCACGTCTGAGGGCTTCTGGAGTGTTTCCATTGGCAGGTCTCTCTGCCACCTCACACATGTGGGACAGTGCCTGATACAAGATAATGACAAGATGTCCCATTTATTGAGTCCTTAGTAATGCCAAGCACTGTGTCAGGAACTTAGCATGCATGTTACAATTAATTTTCACATAAACTCTGTAAGGTGGATTTTATTATGATCTCCATTGTACAGATGTAAAGATTGAGATTCAGAGGAACTTGCCCAAAGTCCCTTCAAAGGTAGAAAGTGGTCAATCCTGGGTTTGCAAATGGAAGCCATCCAATGTCAGACTCTGGGCTCCACCAACCAATCTGCCTCATTTCCACATCAGTACTGAGTGGCTATCATAGTTAAAAGGATGAGTAGATCCATGGATACTGTCACATTTTGTCTCAAATCAGTTTGTCTCAATTTTTTTTTTCTGCTTCTGTTACTCTCCACTGTAGTTCTATAGAGCTTAAAAGTGCTTCCTGCCTTGCAGCTGCTTGATACAACTCACACATCCAGTGGTGTGCTTGGAGCAGTTAGGTCTCTGCTCTCCCAAGCACATTCAAAAGAAGGCGGTCAAAAAACAAGCAAACACATATATCAACAAAGGACTTGCAGATTGTGAAAGTATTTTGAAGGCAGTAGAACAAGATAATGGGGTAGAAAGTGTTTGCAGGGAACTGTTTCTCTTAGTTCTATTGATATTCCTTCCTCTATCTGTTCTCACTGAGAGGTTCAGCTCTTGGAATCTTTTTTTTTTCTTTTTTCTTTTTTTTGGAGGGGTGGGGGTGCCTGGGATTGAACTCAGGAGTGCTCAACCACTGAGCCACATCCCCAGCCTTATTTTGTATTTTATTTAGAGATAGGGTCTCACTGAGTTGCTTAGAGCCTCCCTGTTGCTGAGGTTGAAACTCACAATCCTCCTGCCTCAGTCTCCCAAGCCGCTGGGATTACAGGTGTGCACCACCAAACTCAGTTTTTGGAATCTTTATTATCACAGTAATTTTATAAGTCTTCTCCCTGTTTCTGGGTTCTTTTTTGGTTAGTCTATCATGCTGAACTCCTTAGGATAATCTTCTCAAATTGTTACCTTCTTGACTTGCCTTTTGCTATACATGAGGCTCAAATACTTGACTTCACACCCAAGTCCCTCCATCATTTCATCTCCTGCTACAGTGCAATAATGTTTCTGGACCATCTACCACATGCTGGCCACGGCATATGCCTCAAAGTAAGACATCTGGTCCTTTGGGATAAATTTCTTGTGTCCCTTCTACCATTGCAGTCTAGGGGTGCTGGGTTTGAGGTCTCCATTCAGCAAAGAATTGAAGAGAACTTGTTGTTGTTTGACTTCATAATGGCTGCCAATCTTACTGGAGTGAGATGGTATCTTAGGGTGGTTTTGATTTGCATTTCTCTGACTGCTAGAGATGGTGAGCATTTTTTCATGTATTTGTTGATTGATTGTATGTCCTCCTCTGAGAAGTGTCTGTTCAGGTCCTTGGTCCATTTGTTGATTGGGTTATTTGTTTTCTTATTGTTTAATTTTTTGAGTTCTTTGTATACTCTGGATATTAGGGCTCTATCTGAAGTGTGAGGAGTAAAGATTTGTTCGCAGGATGTAGGCTCCCTATTTACCTCTCTTATTGTTTCTCTTGCTGAGAAAAAACTTTTTAGTTTGAGTAAGTCCCATTTGTTGATTCTTGTTTTTAACTCTTGTGCTATGGGTGTCCTATTAAGGAATTTGGAGCCTGACCCCATAATATGTAGATCGGAGCCAACTTTTTCTTTTATCAGATGCAGAGTCTCTGATTTGATATCAAGCTCCTTGATCCATTTTGAGTTAACTTTTGTACATGGTGAGAGAAAGGGATTCAGTTTCGTTTTGTTGCATATGGATTTCCAGTTTTCCCAGCACCATTTGTTGAAGATGCTATCCTTCCTCCATTGCATGCATTTAGCCCCTTTATCAAATATAAGATAGTTGTAATTTTGTGGATTGGTCTCAGTGTCCTCTATTCTGTACCATTGGTCCACCCGCCTGTTTTGGTACCAGTAACATGCTGTTTTTGTTACTATTGCTCTGAAGTATAGTTTGAAATCTGGTATCGCTATACCTCCTGATTCACACTTCCTGCTTAGAATTGCTTTTGCTATTCTGGGTCTTTTATTTTTCTATATGAATTTCATGATTGCTTTATCTATTTCTATAAGAAATGCTGTTGGGATTTTGATTGGCATTGCATTGAACCTATAGAGAACTTTTGGTAATATCACCATTTTGATGATGTTAGTTCTGCCTATCCATGAACAGGGTATATTTTTCCATCTTCTAAGATCTTCTTCTATTTCTCTCTTTAGGGTTCTGTAGTTTCCATTGTATAAATCTTTTACCTCTTTTGTTAGGTTGATTCCCAAGTATTTTATTTTATTTTTTTGAGGATATTGTGAATGGGGTGGTTTTCCTCATTTCCATCTCAGAAGATTTGTTGCTGATATACAGGAATGCCTTTGATTTATGCGTGTTGATTTTATATCCTACCACTTTGCTGAATTCATTTATTAGCTCTAGTAGTTTCTTAGTAGACCCTTTTGGGTCTTCTAGGTATAAGATCATATCATCCACAAACAGTGATAATTTAAGTTCTTCTTTTCCTATCTTAATGCCTTTAATTTCTTTTGCCTGTCTAATTGCTCTGGCCAGTATTTCCAGAACTATATTGAATAGAAGTGGTGAGAGAGGGCATCCCTGTCTTGTTCCAGATTTTAGAGGGAAAGCCTTCAGTTTTTCTCCATTTAGAATGATGTTAGCCTGAGGCTTAGCATAGATAGCTTTTACAATGTTGAGGTAAGTTCCTGTTATCCCTAGTTTTTCTAGTGTTTTGAACATACTCAGCACTAAAAAATGACAAAATTGTGGCATTTGCAGGGAAATGGATGGCATTAGAGCAGATTATGCTAAGTAAAGCTAGCCAATCCCTAAAAAACAAATGCCAAATGTCTTCTTTGATATAAGGAGAGCAACTAAGAACAGAGCAGGGAGGAAGAGCATGAGAAAAAGATTAACATTAAACAGGGATGAGAGGTGGGAGGGAAAGGGAGAGAGAAGGGAAATTGCATGGAAATGAAAGGAAACCCTCAATGTTATACAAAATTACATACAAGAGGAAGTGAGGAGAAAGGGGGAAAAACAAAACAAGGGAGAGAAATGAATTACAGTAGTTGGGTTAGAGAGAGAAGATGGGAGGGGAGGGGAGGGGGGATAGTAGAGGATAGGAAAGGTAGCAGAATACAACAGTCACTAGTATGGCAATATGTAAAACGAGGATGTGTAACCGATGTGATTCTGCAATCTGTATACGGGGTAAAAATGGGAGTTCATAACCCACTTGAATCAAATGTATGAAATATGATTATGTCAAGAGCTTTGTAATGTTTTGAACAACCAATAAAAAAAAAAGAATTGAAGAGCAAGACCCAGAGATCTCAAGCAAACATAAGGTTTATTGCAAAAGCAAGAGAAATAGACTTCTCTGAAGAGGGGAGGCCCCAGAGCTGGGAATCAGGTAAGGGAGTTTTGGCTTCTAATTTTTATGGTTTCTGGAATTTCTTCCTTTCCTTATCTCCTCCCCTGTCAGTGCTTTTCCTGCTATTATTCGTTGGTGCCCTCTCTGTCCACAAATCTGTTTCAGTTTTTCTATTAGGTCCTTTGCTTAGGAGCACAAGTTTGGAACTGTCTGTCTGATTGGGTACCGGCTTGTGGCTATGAGCACTTCCATCAAGCAGGAAGTTGACCTTGTTAGAAGACCCTCTCCATGCTCCTTTGTTTGGGCCCTGCCCCTGACCTCCTCTCTCGCCATCTTGCCCTGGCTGCCTAAGCCATTCTATGTCTCTCTCACTACACACTATGTTCACTTCCACATACCTGATATCAGAATGTCCTCCTCTGTTCTGTCCACCCATCTAACCGTCCTAGTCATTCAAAGTCTAGCTCAAGTCTCAGTTTGCAATTACCTTTTCTCTATGCCATTCACATTAATGTCCTTATTTTAAAAATTCACATTAGTTTTCATGGCTTTTTATTTGATAGCTTTACAGTTAAGCACACCGCTGTATAATGCTACTTAATTGCTGTATGAATGTGTGTGTGTGTGTGTGTGTGTGTGTGTGCGTGTGTGTGTGTGTTACATACATTTGTGACTGATGGCTATACATTTGTTCAGGACAACCAGTTTTCATATTCCGTTTATTTCGTGGTGTTAATGATCACTATAGCTGCACATACCACGTGCAGAGCACTGTGCTAAGTATCCTACACGCTGCAGTTTTTTACTCCTCCCCACATCTTAATGAAGTGCCTACGTTTTTATCCCCTTTTGGCAGATAGGAAACAAAGGCTTTAAGAGGTGAAGCCAATTGCTGAAGATCACACTCTAAGCAGTTGGCAAACCTGGAATTCGAACCCCCAAATCTGCAACCTAATCTCTATGCCACACTGCCTGGGCACAATCTTGGGCATTGGTTTGTACTTTCTATCTCCATCTACTTCGTAGAAAGAAAAAAAAAAAACCTTTTATGGTTTGGATGTGAGGTGTCCCCCAAAAGCTCATCTGTGAGACAATGCAAGAAAGTTTGGAGAAAAAATGATTGGGTTATGAGAGCCTTAACCCAATCAGTGAATTCGTCTCCTGATGGGATTAACTGAATGGTAACTGAAGTGGTAGGGTGTGGCTGGAGGAGTTGGATCATTGGGGCATAGACTTTGTATCTGGTGAGTGGAATCTCTCTCTGCTTCCTGATAATCATGAGAGCTGCTTCCCTCTGCCACACTCTGCCATCATGACATTCTGCCTCTACCTCAAGCTCCAAGGAATGGAGCCTGCTGTCATTAGATTGAGACTTCTGAAACCATGAGCCCTTAAATAAACATTTTCTTCTCTACAGTTGTTCTGGTCAGGTCTTTTAGTCACAGCAGTGAAAAGGCTGACTAAAACACCAGTTGTGACTCAGGTCAGGCTGGGAGCACTGACTGACCTCCCTCTGGCTATGGTGGCAATCTGGGTACCTTCCCAGGAAGCTTCCTGAGGTACTCAAGCAACTTCTCCTAGCAGCTTCTGCTGGCTACTGCCACCATCTGGGAACTGGACCTGTCTCTTACTGGATAGTCAAGCAACTTCCCTCCAATACAGGTGGAGGCACGATCAAGGGGGCAGTTCCTCCAGAGCTGGAGTCTGCCTTCTGCAGTTGTCACTACGAGGGCCCAGTGGGGAGAAGCCATGACTACCACATCTGACCAAGAGTTGAATCTTCACTTGGGGAGCAGGTGGGTAAGAAGAACACCTTAAATGGAAAGCCACAGGACAGGACATCCAGAGTCATTTCACATATCAAGAAACTCAAAGAAGCATCCTGTCAACAGGAGTGAACTCACCCTGGGATGTCCCTTGAAGGTCAGAGGATTTCTTATAACTCAGCTCCAAAGCACCTAGAACTGAAGGAAGATGTGTTGGATGTTTATCAGGAAGAGACAGTGAGCCATTTAACAGTTTGAACATTCTTTTAGGTTTAGATTTTTTTTCCTTTTCCATTTTTAAAAATAGGCCTTTTATCATGTAGTGCTCAATACCGAGTGGGAGCTGGCTCTGTTCTCTGGAGTCTCACTTTAAAACGTCTGGTATTTTGAATCTCAGGGCCCATTATTCATTTTTATTGATTTTCCTCTGGCCGAGTTCTTACGATCCAACTCTGACTGCCTTCATATTTCCCTCTCCTTCTTATAAAGCTCCTGAGGTCCTTGTATGAGAGGCTCCTGTTTCCATGAGTGGGCATTTTCAGGCCTGTCTGAGGAGATTGATGGGTGGGCATGGGTCCTGTGTCTTCCCAGGGTCCCTGAGGTAGCAGCCAGTAACTGCTTCACTGAGGAACTTCTGCGGGAGGTATTAAGTTTCCACAAGACTAAATGAGGGAAGAAAATGAGTTTCCTTAACTTGAACCTACCTTTAAAATCTCACAACCTGGATAGGTCATGGTTATTCATAATAGTCAGCTCCAAAGGTACATTTTAAAAGTTTTAAAATCTTGTCAGATGATCCCAGATAGAAAAGAAAGGAAATTACGTGGAATATTCTACAAGAGAACACGGCTATTTTTACATTTTATTTATAATATTTGGCTTGTGGCATGGGTTTTCAATGATAATTTTCTATACCGGCTACACAAAGCAAAATATTGGTAATGCTGTTAAATTAAAAAAAATACACCATGGGAGTGTGAATTGAAATTCAAAGTGAAAATCACACACCAGAAAGTTGAAAACTAACGGACCCAAAATTTAAGTGAATATTAGATTTAGTGTAGACCTATCAGCAATTAAAACAAAAGGAAATTTTAATCAGTTGTACATTTCTGAATATTTTAAACTTTTATTTTTAACTAATACATGAAGCATCAGTTTTACCTATTAACAGAGGACCATACCTGTACATATCTCAAAATATTTAAATCAAGTTAAATATATTTATCTCCTCAAATATTTACCATTTCTTTAGGGTGAAAACTCTCAAAATGCTTTTTTCTAGTTCTTTGAAATGTACAATACACTGTTCTTTCTTTATAGACACCATACTATGCAAAGCACACCAGAACATTTTGCTCCTATCTAATTAGAACCTAATACTTCTCAATCAACCTTTCCTCATCTCTCATATTTGCTTCTATGGCCACCCTCTGGTAACCACTATTCTACTATCAACTTCTATGACATCAAACTTTTTAGATTCCACATATGAGTGAGACCACATGCTACTTGGCCTTCTGTGCCTGACTTATTTCACTTAGCATGATGATGTCTAGTTCCATACATGTTGTTGCAAATGAAAGGATTTTGTTCTTTTTTTCATGGTTGAATAGTATTCAATTTTCTATAGGTTCCACATTGTTTTTATTTGTTTATCAGTTGAGGGACTTTTAAGTTGTTTCAATTTCTTGGTTTTTGTGAATAGTGCTGTGGTGAACATGAGGGTGGGGGGAGTTGATCCTCTTTGACATAATGATTTCATTTTCTTTTGCTATATACCCAGTGGTGAGATTGCTGGATCATAGAGTAGTTCTAATTTTAATTTTTTGAGGAATCTCCATATAGTTCTCCATAATGGATATATTAATTTACATACCCATCAAAATTAAATTTTTTTCTACACCTCACCAGCCCTTGTTATCTTTTGTCTTTTTGAAACTACTCATTCTCACTGGGATGAAGTAATATCCCATTGTGGTTTTTGTTTTGTATTTCCCTGATGATTAGTAATGTCGAGTATTTTTTTAAAGTACCTGTTGACCATTTGAATGTTTTATTGTGAGAAATGTCTCTTTCAGGCATTTGCCCAGTTTTTAATCAGATTTTTTATGGGTTTTTGCTATTGAGTTTTGTAGTTCCTTATATAGTCTGTGTATCAACCCCTTTTTTAAAGTATAGTTTGCAAATATTTTGTTCTAGTTCTGTAGATGGTCTTTTCATTCTGTTGATTGCTTCATTTGCTATACATAGGCTTTTTAATTTTTTGCAATCCCATTTGTCTATTTTCACTTTGGATTTTTTTGTGCTTTGGGAGATTGTCCCAAAAAATATGTGCCCACACCAATGTCCTGAAGAATTTGCCCGATATTCTCTTCTAGTTGTTTCATAATTCCAGGTCTTACATGTAAGTTTTCAATCAATCCATTTTGAGTTAATTTTTGTAACTGCTGAGAGGTAAAGGTGTAGCTTCATTTTTCTGTATATGGATATCCAATTTGCATAGTACATCTTTGCTGGACTCATTGATTAGTTTTAGTTGCTGTTTTCTTTGGTGTCACTTTTGTGATTTTCTCTATATAAGATATGTTATCTGCAAACAGTGACAATTTGACCTTTCCTGTCCCCCTCCCCCAATTTAGATGTCCTCTTGCTTAATTAGTCTGGCTGGGACTTCCAGCTCTTTGGTGAATAAAAGTTATGAAAGTGGGCATCATTGTCCTGTTCTAAATCTTAGAAAGCTTTCAGGATTTTTCCCATTTCATATAATGTTAGCTGTTGGCTTATCATAGATGGCCTTTATGTTGAGGTACATTCCTTCTGTGCCTTGTTGTTCAGTGTTTTCATCATGAAGGATGCTAAATTTTATCAAATGCTTTTTCTGCATCAATGGAGACAACCTTCATTTTTGTCCTTCATGCTGCTGATATGGTGCATCATGTTCATTGATTAGCATATATTGAACCATCCTTGCATTCCTGAGATGAATCCCACTTTATTAGGGTAAATAATATTTTTTATTGTGCTGTTGGATTCAGCTTGATAGGATTTTGTTAAGCATGTTTGCCTTTTTGCATTTGTGTTCATCAGGAAAGGCTTGCAGTTTTCTTTTTTGTGGGTGTGGCCTTGTCTGGTTTGGATAGCAGGGTAATGCTGGCCTAAGAGAATGTGTTTGGAACAATTCCTTCTTCTTATATTTTCTGGAGTAATTAACAAGAATTGGTATTAATTCTTCTTTAAATATTTGATAGAATACAGGGAGGCCAGCTGGTCCTGGGATTTTCTTTGATGGAAATCTCTTTATCACTGATTTAACCATGTTGCTTGTCATTTATCCATTTGGACTTTCTATTTCTTTGTGATTCAATCTTTGTAAGGTATATGTGTTTAGAATTTTTTCTATTTCTTCTAGATTATCAAATTCATTGGCATATAGTTGCTCATAATAATCTCTAATGGTCTTTTGCATTGTGTAGTATCAGTTGTAATGTTTCCTTTTTCATCTCCAATTTTTTAGTCTTCCTATCCTTTTCTTAGTCTAGTAAGAGTGTGTCAATTTTGCTTATCTTTTTGAAGATGTTATTTCTACTCTGATATTTATTATTTCTTTCCTTCTACTAATCTTTCATTTAGTTTGTTCTTGTTTTTCCAGTTCCTTTAGATGCAGCAGTAGGTTATTTATTTGAGTTATTTCTACTTTTGTGATGAGGGCATTAATTGCTATAACTTCCCTCTTAGAACCTCTTTTGCTTTACCTCATAGGTTTTAATATGTTGTGTATAAATTTTCATTTGTCTTAAAACTTTTTAAATTTATTTCTTGATTTCCTCTTTGATTCATTGGTTGTTCAAAAGTCAGTTGTTTAATTTCCATGTATTTTTATATTGTAAAAACTTTTACTTGTTATTGATTTCTAGCTTAATTGCTTTGTGCTCAGAAAAGATACCTAATGTGATTTCAATTTTTTAATTTATTGAAACTTATTTTGTGGCCTGTCATGTTAGTATCCTAAAGAATATTCCATGTACTGATGAGCAGCTGTGTGTGGAATGTTCTGTTTATATCTGTTAGGTCTATTTGGTCAAAGATACAATTTAACTTTGAAGTTTCTTTATTGACTTTCTATCTGGATTATCAGTCCATTGCCAAAAGTGGGGTGTTATAGTGTCAAATTTTTATTGGATTGGAGTCTATCTCTTCCTTTAGGTCTATTAATACTTGTTTTATACAATCAGGTGCTCGAATTTTGGGTGTCTGTGTATTTAGAATTATTATTTCCTCTTGCTGAATTTATCACTTTATCATCTTGTAATGACCTTCTTTGTCTCTTTTTCACTGCTTTAAAGTCTATATTATCTGACATTAGTATTAAAACTCCCACTTTTTTTTACCTTCCATTTTAATGAAATATTTGATTCATCTCTTAACTTTCAGACTATGTGTGTCCTTAGAGTGAAGTGGTTTTCTTGTAAGGAACAAATGGGTTTTGTTGTTGTTGTTGTTGTTTTAATCCAGTCCATCACTCTGTCATTTAATTAGATAATTTAATGTATTTACATTCAAGGTAATTATTGGTAGGTAAGATTACTACATCCATTATGTAATTCATTTTCTAATTTTGTTGTAGTTTTTTCTCCTTCTCTTATACTTTTTTAAATGGTTAAGTGAATTATTCTAATAGTATGTTTTAATTTCTTGCTTGTGTTTTGGGTTTTTCTGTTATAGATTTTTGCTTTGTAGTTACGATGGGGCTTACAAAAAAAATCCTTTGATTTTAACAAGCTACTTTGAAAGGATGACAAATTAACGTGATCATAAAGGCATGAACAGAAAGAGGTGAACAAAAGAATAAGAGAAAGTATACTAAAAATAAAACTCTCCAGTGACCTCCCATTCCTTCCTACATTTTGAATTTTTGATATTCCAATTTACATCTTTCCCTCTATCACTTAACATTACAGTAGTTTTTATTTTGATTGTTTTGCTTCTTAGTGTTCCCACTAAAGATATGAATGGTTTATGCATCGCCCTTACAATATTAGCACATTCTGAATTAGTATACTTAGTCTTATCAGTAAGTTTTATGCCTTCCTATGTTTTCTCCTTACTCACTAATGTCTCTTTCAGTTTGAAGAACTTTTAATGGCATCTTTGTAGAACAGGTCTAGTGAAGATATATTCTCTAAGCTTTTGTTTGTCTGAGAAAGTCTTTATCACTCTTTTCATTTCTAAAGGATAGTTTAGAAATGGGTTGACTGGCCAAGCGTGGTGGTACATGCCTGTAATCCCTGTGGCTCCAGAGACTGAGGCAAGGAGGATGACGAGTTCAAAGCCAGCCCCAGTAAAAGTGAGATGCTAAGCAACTCAGTGAGACCCTGTCTCTAAATAAACTACAAAATACAGCTGGAGATGTGGCTCAGTGGTCCAGTGCCCAAGTTTAATCCCTAGTACCCCCCAAAAAGAAATGGGTTGACTCTCTTTGGTTTTTTCCTTCAGAATTATGAAAATCTCATGCCTCTTTCTTTTGGCCTGTGAGGTTTCTGAGAAGTCTGCTGTCAAGTGAATTTGGCACCCTTTCCCATGCAACCTTGAGAGTCTTTTTTTTTTTTTTAACCTTTCACATGTGAATGCCTGATTATATCTTGGGATTGACTTGGTTGAGTTAAATGTGACCTTTGACCTTCCTATACTTGAATATTTATATCCTCCTCTACTTTGGGGAAGTTTCTTGTTGTTGTTGTTGTTATTTCTTTGAATAGGCTTTCTACTTTATTAATTCTCAAGTCCTTCTTAAATACTTGCTTTTTTAACACTATCCAAAAATTACTGTAAGCTTTCTTCATTTATTTTCATTCTTTCGCTCATTCAACTGTGTATTTTCAAATAGGCTATGTCGAGATAATTCTTTCATCTGGGTGATCTATCCTGCTATTGATACCTTCTATCACATTTCACTGAGTCTATTTTTCAGCTCAAGAATTTGTTCACTTTTTTTAAAATTGCTTCCATCTCTTTCTCTGTTAGAGTATTGAAATGTTTCTCTGTGTTTTCTTCAAACACACTGAGTTTTCTCAAAGCAGCTCTATTTAAAGTATTCTCTGTCTGATAGCTATCTTCCATACTGATAGCTGCCTGGTCAGTTTTTGACTTCTTTCTTATTTTGAGTATTAGGCAAGGTCATGGTTTTCCAAAAGTTGACAATGCTTATTAGCATGAGACATCATCTGAGCATTTAAGGATCAGGTTTTTATTTCAACCTTCCTAATCTGGCTTTGTTTATACTGGTCTTTCCAGAAATTCTAAGCAGATTCCCTCTTTTCCTTGTAGTAGCTTCCACTATTTCAGTACTAAGTGCTGCCCAGGGTCCAGATTTACCAGAAATCTGTTGGTGGTATATTATCACTATTTTAGTAGTAGAGGGCAATCCAAGCCCAAGTTTGACCCAAATACACTGCTGATATAGTGCTCAGAAAGGAAAAGGAGAATACCTAAAGAGAGCATTCTATATCCATAAGCCTCCCTCTGAGGCCAGGTTAGGCCCAGATACTACATTCGGAGTTACCAGCCTATGGTCAGATACTGCAGATTCACCTGCAGCCATCATAACCATCAAGCTGTGTTGTACCCTGAGCCCATAGCCCACAAAGACCAGCAACACTAGGTAAGAACCAAAGTTCATGGTGCTATGGGTTGCCTATTTCTGAGGTGGATTATAGCCCAAGACCTTTGCAACCAGCCATAGGCAATGCTAACACAGAAGTCTGAGAAACTGGGGCCACATGCCTCCCCCTGACACAAGAATAGTTACAGATGTTCCATTCCCATGCAGGCCTGAGGATGAGAGCCTCTGTGATCTGCCCAGTGTTAGGTTTCACCAGACTAGCACTAAGTTCCAGGACAAAATCTTATGCTTAATGCTCTGTCCTATTCCCAGAAAATGGAGTTTTGCACCACACTGTGCTGCATTGAGGTTTAGAGCAATATTGGTGTCAATAAACCCTTAGCCATATGGACTGACACCATACTGGGTTACGACTGAGTCTCACAGCCACAGGACCTGCTTACTCAGTTTCAGGAGTAGATAGAGACCCATGTTGCAACTGGCAGTGATGCAGACTGAAACATAAGTCTGTCCCAGTGGGGCACTGGTCTTTGCCTGGTGCCAGGGCAGTTCTTGAACCCCATTCGTGAGTACTGGTCTGGTGATATCTCTTCTTCCTGAGATTAGAAGATGGGTGGTGGAGATGGTCATTTGGCCATCAAGGCTGATGTTAGGTTGAATTATACCTGAGTCTAACAGCCACAGAGGACCGTGGTCTTGGGAGAACAGCAAGGGTGGCCTAGATCCACTGCAAGGCTCAAACCAATGCAGCTCAGGTCTGTCCCTCTGGTGTCCAGGTCTCTACCTGATGCTGGAGCTGGACTGGACATTCTGTCTGTGAGCTCTGGCTGAAGAGCTTCTATTGGGTTCTTGGTCTCATCATAGCAGGCCTGACACAGGGATTAAAGACAATCCTCAGTGCTTACCTTTCCTATTCTTGCTCCACAGCAGGTGGCATCCTTATTCCTGCTGTGCCACCTGTGGTTGGGGTATGGGTGGTGGAGGCCATCAGTGCCTGGGCTAATGCAGCTCTAGAGGTTCAGTCCACAGGTATTGTCCTGGTGGTCGAAGGCATGGGGCTTTGCCCAGCACTGGGTTTTGCCATGGCAGGCCTGGTACTGGGTTTCACGTCTAAAGCCTGGACTTAATTCTCTCTCTGTTTCCCAATCAGGAGTCACTGCTCCATTCTGGGCTTCTTGGAGTGGGGAAAGGGGTGATGCAAGCAACTTTCCTTCTTGGGTACATTTATATTTAGTATGTGTGTGTGTGTATATATATATACACACACACACATACTAAAAACAGACACTATGGGTCTCTCAACTGATTTTCTTAGCTCTTGTGCTGGTAGTTTGATGTGAGAATAGCTGTCCAACTTGGTGTGTCAGTGGGAAAAGATTGCCAGAGGGTCTTAGCCACCATCTTGCTCCCCTGCCTCTAGAAAGCTCTGAATTTGATGACATCATCTGCCAGGGAAAGAGAATATTTTCACTTTGTTTTTCATGCAAAATTTCTTCATTGTTCTGTGTTTCTCCAAACACATACATAATAGAGATTTTGAGATATTCGGGGATTTCCTCTTATTTCTTACTATGCAAACACCAATATCATCCCTGGGGTATTTCCCGGTACCAGTGGAGTTCAACATGTTTGGATTTTCTGATTTTGATTAAAATACACATCTGAGAGGTTCATGAATCGAATGTGATTCCTTCCCATCATTCCCAAATGCCTTAGTTGGCCATTACCCACATGCACAGTTATTTAATTACATCCAGAGGAGATGAGGCAAGCAGAGTGTAAGGTGATAGTTTTGAAGAATAAGGGTTCAAAGACTGCTTCTGTCCAGGGAGTCATTTCTTAACACAGACCCCAAATTCCAAAGCACACTCATCTAGCAATCTAAGAGTCAGCCTTCTCCAAGTATGGGCATTTCAATAGCATACCTGGAGAGGACACAAACCACTGTTCATGCCTCCTTCATGCATCACTATCAAGCTTTCATGAATGACATACTTTGGGTCCTTCCCTAACTGTTTTTAATAGCTTTAAAACTCTGAGGCTGCTGATATGTGATTATGTAAGCAAATGTATTTTTTTCAAGATATACATTTTCTCAGGTCTGAATAAATAGCATATATTCAGTCTGTAATTTACTTTCATCAGATATCATTCCTCCCCTCACTTAAAAACAATGTGGTCTTTGTGCTTTTCACACAAAGTTCTTTTTAAAGAAGATTATATATATATATATATATTCAAGGTACAGTAAGCTTTGGTGTCTTACCACTGATGGTTCTCTGCCAAGAATTCTTATTTCAAATATTTTCTGCCCCAACCCCACAAAGTTGTGTAAAGGAACAAAGTGGATATTATTCTTTAAATCTGAGTTTAATGAGAGTGGGAACAATTGAAGCACATCATAATTGCTAAACAGGATTCAGTTTATAACAGCCTTGCAAAAATCTGCAGGAAAAACGCAACACAAAAATAGACCCAGACAACAGCAGTGCATTTGTATGTATCTGCCGCTCCTCAACTCCTTTCTCTAGAGTGCCTATGTCATGAAGCAGTGAGTGTAGAATAGTCACCTCTGTGGTCTTGCATTCACCCTTGATCCACATTATTTATGTTCTACTTCTATTTTGGAACTGGCAAACATTTTCTAATAGTAAGACTCACGTGCCACCAACAGTGATGTATAATCAGACTGAATTGCTTTCTCCTGCATTAGTAAATTAGGGCAATCCCACCCAGTCCTACTTGCCTTTTGTACTGCACAATTTGTCTTCAAACTAATGGATCTTAACGCAGGTGATCAAAAGTTGTAGGGGTTACTTCTCAATTCAATTAGCTAAATTATTTCTTACCATTTCAAATCATAGCCTAAGGCTCCATAAGGCAGCAATTTTTAAAAAAATTTAAAGTGAGGCCATTCATGCTCAGATATCAGAGCTATAGTAAAAAGAAAAAAATCTGTGCAAACTCTGGTAAGATCTAGTCCAAAAAAAAAAAAAAAAGGACAAAAGGCAGGCGAATTGAAACTGTTGCCTGACTGCGATTTTTATAAGCCCTCTCCCCTCAGTCCCCAACTATTTCACTATTAACTTGTACTCACTCTTGAGTTTTTTTTGGTGGTGTTGTTGTTTATATGTGTGTGTGTATTTGTATCAGGGATTGAACCCAGTGGCTCTTAACCACTGAACCACATTTCCAGCCCAGTTTCCTCTCGGGTTTTTAATAAGGCCCTGAGTTAGAGCAAACAATTTGGAGCAATATTTCTCAACAAGCCTTTGTCAGAACACTACTCCTGCCAGAGCCTCTGGAAAAATGGGTTCCATGGTGTAATAAGTTTGGGAAATGTTGTATTTCACAAGGCTTATTAGCACATTAGAAGCTTCTAGAAGCCATACATAAACTTTTAATTCAACTAAATTAATTTAGCGGAACCCGCCTTTTTCCCCAAATGGTGAGGCCACAGAATTTTATTCTAAACATGACTTTCCCATGGAACCAGTGTTCTGCCATGATGCAGATTGGAAAACTCCATTTTAATGTGCCCAGCTAGTGTTCTGCTTGCATTGTCTTTACCGTTAAACTGGACGACATATGTGAATAATCCATTTGTGCGGTGAGGCTGGGGGAGATGGCAGAAGGGAGCTGGGCAGCGAGTCCCCGTCTCCTCACAACACAGAAAGGGGGTAGTGAAGGAAAAGCAGAATGGAGAGGTGGGTGTTAAAACATAAAGGCTCTAAGATTCAATGCTACAAAGTCTGAGACCTGGAGAGGCTTGAAGATTGATGAGCAGAGTAGAAGATAAGTGCAGCCTCCCCTAATTCCAAACCCAGACCAGAGTGGGAGACAGAGAGAAGCACAGCAGGGAAAGGGAGCAGAAAAACTCTTAACCCCACCCACTTCAAAACATTTGGAAAGGCAGACAAAATGAAAGCGTGATGTGAACAGCAGTGTCGCTGAAGCAGATCAAACAGTTTAAAACCAAATCGTGCATAAAAAGCTACTCAGGGGTCCCCAGCCATTTTGTAGAGCCCTCCGTGGACTAGTCACCCCCTTGAATCTTTCTATGTCCAGACAGCTGCAAATTAAATCACCCGGAAGTCCCCTGCAATGGAATCTCTTAAGAATCCACCCAGAAAGAACTTCTAGATGGACTTATACTTGACTGAAACCCATTCACCCTCACTTCAAGCAAGGGGAGAGGGGTGGAGCAGACCTGGGCCAGGCAGTGTGCCTAACACAGCGCTCTGCTCAATCTTCTCAAATCCAGACAGAGGCTGGATACTCTAATCAGCCTCTGCACAACACAGTTATAGATTGAGCAGATTCAAATGTATGATATGTCTGGAATAGGTAGAAAAAATAATTATTAAATTTAGTAAAATTGCTGTAAGTTTAAAAGAGGGCTAAAAGTGGGATAAAAGAAAGATTTGGCAAAAATAGATAAAGAGACAGAAAGAGGAAGGACAGCAGAATAAAATAGACATTATTATTGCTGTATGTATATACGTGACTGCATGACCAATGTGATTCTGCAACCTGTACACTCAGAAAAATGAGAAATTATTCTCCATCTGATTTATTACAAGTTTATACCTGGATTTGAGGGACCATTGAGAATATTCATAGTTAAAATGTTTGATGAACTAAAAGAAGATGTAAAGAGTGAAATTAGAGAGAAAATACAGGAAGTGAAAAGTCACTTCAGTAAAGAGATATTCTGAAAAAGAACCAAATAGAAATTCTAGAAATGAAAGTATCAATAAACCAAATTAAAAATTCAATGGAAAGCATTACCAATAGATTAGACCACTTTGAATATACATTTTCAGACCATGAATACAAAGTATATAATCTTGAACATAAAGTTGACCATAAAGAAAAGATGTTAAAAGACCACAACCAGAATATTCAATAAATCAGAGATAACATCAAGAAACCAAATCTAAGAATCATGGGGGTAGATGAAGGATCTGAAATACAAACTGAATCTTTTCAATGAAATAATATTAGAAAAATTTTTCCAACCTAAGGAATGAGATGGAAATTCAAATACCAGAGGTATATAGAACTCCAAATAGACAGTCAAAGCAGACCCACTCCAAGACACATTATAATGGAAATGCCAAATATAAAGTACAAGGATAGATACTTAAAAACTGCAACAGAAAAACAACTGGTCATATTTAGAGATAAACCATTTCAGATTTCAACTAATTTCTCAATCCAGACTCTAAGAGCCAAGAGAGTTTTGAATAATATATAACAAGCTCTAAAAGAAAATGGATGCCAACCAAGATTACTATACCCAGCAAAATTATGTTTCAAATTGAATATGAAATAAAAAAACCTTCCATGATAAACAGAAACTAAAAGAATTCATAACCAGAAAAACCTGAACTATAAAACATACTCAATGAAATATTTCATGAAGAAACAAAAAATAAAGATGAAAATGAGGGGCTGGGGATGTGGCTCAAGCGGTAGCATGCTCGCCTGGCATGCATGCGGCCCGGGTTCGATCCTCAGCACCACATACAAACAAAGATGTTGTGTCCGCTAATAACTAAAAAATAAAATATTAAAAAAAAAGATGAAAATGAGGATAGGGATGAATTAAACTAAAAAAAATAGTCAATTAAAGGAAAATTAAGTCCAATTTATACATTAGAAATATATCAAAATGGCATAAAATAAAAAGAATCTCTTTATAATAACATTGAATGCAAATGGTCTACATTCTTCAGTCAAAAAAGTAGGCTGGCAGATTGGATAAAAAACAAGACCCAAAAATATGCTGTCTTCAAGAGACTCAACTCACAGACAAAGACATCCATTATTGAAAGTAATGAATAAGACATATCATGCAAATAGTATTCACAAACAAGTAGAGGTAGCAATGATCCTATCAGACAAATGTTAAAAGACCACAACCAGAATATTCAATAAATCAGAGATAACATAAAGAAAACAAATCTAAGAATCATGGGGGTAGATGAAGGATCTGAGATATTATTTAATCTCCAGGTGTTAAGAGTGGTTTCTGTTTTTTATCTTACCATTGAAAGTGGATTTCAAGCCAAAATTAACCAGAAGAGACAAAAATGTCTCTTCATACTGTTTAAAGGAATCATACAAAAAAATATAATGATTGTACATAATTATGCCCCAAACAATGATACATCAACATTACATAAAACAAACCTTGATCAATATTAAGAATTATAGACAATTCAATAATATTGGGTATCTTTAACACACCTCTCACTAATAAATAGATCATCCAGACATAAACTAAGTAAAGATTTTATAGAACTAAAAAATACAATTAATAACACCTAACTAACAGATATGTATAGAATATTTCATCATCAATGATGGACTTCACTTTCCTCCCAGTAGCACATGGAACATTTTCTAAAATAGACCATATTTTAAGTCACAAAGTAAATCTTAGCAAATACAAAAAGAAAGAGAAAAAAAAGAAAGAGAAATAATACCTTGCATTCTGTCAGATCATAATAGAATGAAATTAGAAATCAATGGTAAGATAAAAAAGAGAAACCACTCTTAACACTTGGAGATTAAATAATACAGTTTTGAATGATGTATGGGTAATAGAAGAAATCAGGGAAGAAATAAAAAAAAAACTTCTCGGAAACAAATGAGAATAGAAATACAATGTATCAAAATCTCTGGGACAGTATGTAGGTAGTTCTATAGGAACATTTATAGCCCTTCCTAAAGAAATAGAAAGATAGTAAATAAATCATCTAACATTACAATTCAAGGACCAATGGAAAAAAAGAACAAAACAACATCAAATGAGTAGAAGACAGGAAATAATTAAAATTAGGGTCAAAATCAATGAAACTGAGAATAAATTTTAAAAAAAACAGAGAAGAGCACAAAACAAAGAGTTCGTTTTTTGAAAGGATAACAAAATTGATAAACCTTTAGCCAAACTAACCAAAATAAAAAGAGAGAACACTCAAAATAACAAAATTAAAGATTAAAAAGGAAATATTATCACAGATACTACTACTGAAATTCAGAGGATCATCGGAAACTATTTTGAAAACTTAGATCCAATATGCTATAAAATCTTGGTATATTAACAAATTCCTAGAGACTTATGACCTACCCAAATTGAAACATAAGGATATAGAAAACTTAAATAGATCGAAATCAAGTAATGAAATTGAAGAAGCTCTCAAAAGCTAAAGAAAAGCCCATGACAAGATGTTTTCACAGCTGTGTTGTACCAGACCTTTAAAGAAGGTCAATCGGAGAGAAATAAAAAAATAATTCCTCAAATTATTCCATGAAATAGAAATGGAGGGAATGCTGACGAATTCATTCTCTGTATCACCTTCATATCAAAACTAGACAAAGACACATCAAGGAAAGAAAATTTCAGGCCCATATCCTTGATGAACATAGATGCAAAAATTCTCAATAAAATGTTGGCAAAGTGCATATAAAAACACATTAAAAAGATAGTGCACCATGATCAAGTGGGTTTCATCCCAGAGATGCAAGGTTGGTTCAACATTCGGAAATCAATAAATGTAATTTACCACACACATAGAGTTAAGGACAAGAATCACACAATTAGCTCAGTAGATGAAGAAAAGCATTTGACAAAGCACAGCACTCATTCATGTTTAAAACACTAGAAAAACTAGGGATAGAAGGAACTTAGTTGAACCTTGTAAAGGCTATATATGACAAACCTAAGCCAAACATCATCTTAATGGAGAAAATTGAAAGCATTTCCTCTAAAGATAAGAACAAGACAATAATGCCCACATTCACTACTCCTTTTCTACATAGTCTTTAAAACTCTAGCCAGAGCAATCAGGCAAGAGAACAAAATTAAAGGGATATGAATAAGAAGAAAAGCTCAAATTATCTCTGTCCACTGACAACATGTTCCTATATTTAGAAGACCCAAAAAACTCTTCCAGAAGACTTCTATAGCACATAAATGAATTCAGCAGAGTAGCAGCACACAAGATCAACATACAATACGCGATCATGTTCCTGTACTCCAATAAAGAATCTGGTTAAAAAGAAATTTGACAAAAACCTCAAAAAAAAAAACCCTTGGAAATCAATCTAACAAAAGAGGCAAAGGACCTCCACAATGAAAACTATAGAACAATAAAGAAATAAATTTAAGAAGACCTTAGAAGATGGAAAGACCTTCCAAGTTCTTGGATAGGCAGAATTAATATTATCAAAATGACCATACTACCAAAAGTACTATGCAGATTCAATGCAATCCCCATTAAAATACCAATGACATTTTTCACAGAACTAGAAAAGACAGTTCTGAAATTCATTTGGAAAAATAAGAGGCTCAGAATAGCCAAAACAATCCTTAGTGAGAAAAGTAAAGCAGGAAGCATCTTAATACCAGACCTCAAATTATAATACAGAGCTAGAGTAACAAAAACAGCATGGTATTGGCACCAAAACAGGCATGAAAACAGATGGAATAAAATAGAAGACACATAGACAAACCCACATAAATACAGTTATCTCATAGAAGGCAAGATACCAAAAACATCCATTGGAGAAAAGATAGCATCTTCAACAAATGGTGCTGGGAAAACTGGAAATCCATATGTGGTAGTGAAATTTAACCCCTATCTCTCACCCTGCACCAAACCCAGCTCAAAGTGGATCAAAGAGCTAGGAATCAGACCAGAGACCCTGTGCCTAATAGAGGAAAAAGCAGACCCAAATCTTCATCACACCAGATTAGGCCCTGACTTCCTTAACAAGATTCCTAAAGCTCAAGAAATAAAATCAAGAATTAATAAAATGTGATGGATTCAAACTGAAAAGCTTCTTCTCAGCAAAAGAAACAATCAATGAGGTGAATAGAGAGCCTACATTTTGGGCGCAAATTTTTGCCACATCCACATCAGATAGAGCACTAATCTCCAGGATATATAAAGAAAAAAATTAACACTAAAAAAACAACCCAATCAATAAATGGGTTAAGGAGGGGAACAGACACTTCTCAGAAGAAAATATACAATTGATCAACAAATATATGAAAAAATGTTCAACATCTCTAATAATTAGATAATTGCAAATTAAAACTACCCTAAGATTTTATCTCACTGTGGCCAGAATGGCAGTTACAGGAATACATACAACAACAAATGTGGGCTAGGATGTGAGGGGAAAGGCACACTCAGATATTGCTGCTAGGACTACAAATTGGTGCAACCACTATGGAAAGCAGTATGGAGATTCCTTAGAAAAGTTGGAATGGAACCACCATTTGACCCAGCTAGCCCACTCCTCAGTTTATACCCAAAGGACTTAAAATCACCATACTATAGTGATGCAGCCACATCAATGTTCATATCAGCTCAATTCACAATAGCTAAACTGTGGAAGCAACCTGGATGCTCTTCAATAGACAAATAAAGAATATATATATATATATATATATATATATATATATATATATATATAGAGAGAGAGAGAGAGAGAGAGAGAGAGAGAGAGAGAGAGAGAGAGAGAGAGAGAGAGAGAGAGAGAGAGAGAGAGGGCCTGGAGGCCCCCCGCTGTCTGTCAGGCCTATTGTGGACGTCCTGCAGTACAGCCAGAGGGGGTACCTGGATGCAGCGGTAAGCGCAACACAGGAAGAGAACCTGGAGCTGAAGAGCAGGTGTGAGGAACTCCGAATAAGAACCTGGAGATGGGGAAGGTCATGGACAGTTTTGAAGGGCTTGTGTGCCAGGCTCAGAAACAGAAGGAGCTTGCTGAAGCCGAAATCCAGAAGGTTCTGAAAGAAAGAGACCAACTCACTATGGATCTGAACTCCATGGAAAAGTCTTTTTCTGACCTCTTCAAGCAGTTCGAGAAACAGAAGGAGGTACTTGAAGGTTACCGCAAGAATGAAGAGTCACTGAAGAAGTGCGTAGAGGATTACATAGTGAGGATCGAGAAAGAGGGCCAGAGGTACCAGGCACTGAAGGCCCACGGAGGAGAAGCTCAGGCTGGCAAACCAGGAGATCACCCAGGTCCGGAGCAAGGCCCAGGTGGAGGCCTTGGCCTACCAGGCGAGCCTCAGGAAGGCACAGATGCAGATCCACTCTCTGGAGAAGACTGTGGAGCAGAAGACTAAAGAAAACGATGAGCTGACCAGGATCTGTGATGACCTCATCTCTAAGATGGAAAAGATCTGATGAGGGCCATGGCCACACCTGCCTTTTCCTGTCTGTCTGTCCATCTGATTTGTCTTAGTTTTGTGTTCTTCTCTCTTAACCTCAACTTGGTTTCAAAATAGGTTGCTTTTAAAAGAAGACTAAATAAAGTTTCCCTTGAGCTCAAAAAAAAAATGGTGCTGGGAAAACTGGAAATCCATATCTAACAAAAGAGGTGAAGGACCTCCACAATGAAAACTATAGAACAATAAAGAAATAAATTTAAGAAGACCTTAGAAGATGGAAAGACTTTCCAAGTTCTTGGATAGGCAGAATTAATATTATCAAAATGGCCATACTACCAAAAGCATTATACAGATTCAATGCAATCCCCATTAAAATACCAATGACATTTTTCACAGAACTAGAAAAGACATATAGATAGATAGACAGACAGACAGATAGATAGATAGATAGATAGATAGATAGATAGATAGATAGATCCCCAACGGAATATTATTCAGCCATAAAAGAGAATGAAATTATGGCATTTGCCAGTAAATGGATGGAATTGGAGGCTATCATGATAAGTGAAATAAACCAGTTCCAAAAAGTCAAAGGTCAATTGTTTTCTTTGATATGTGGAAGCTAATCCAAAATAAGGAGGAGAGGGAGAATTTCATCAAAACAGAGGAAAGATCAGTGGAGTAGACCAAGAGGATTGAGAGGGAGGAAAGAGAGACAGGATAAGAGAAGAATAGTGGCATGAATCTGACCAAATATTCATATGTACATACATGAATAACCCCAGTGAATCTCAACATCAAGTATGTCCAGAAGACACTAATTAAAAATAAAATCTCCAGCAGCCTGCAGCAGGGCCCCGGAGACCCAGGCCAACTGACTCGCGTGGCCTGCCCTGCGGCTACAGAAGGCGTGGCGCCTCAGTGAAGCCATTAATTGGCAAGCAGGGAGGTTAGGGAAGGCCATTAGGTGGAATCCCACTAGCCAAGCCCACACGGACCCTTGGGCCGAGCAGAGCACGGGTTCTCAGAAGGGGAAGGAAGCGGTACAGTCCCATCCCCCACAGCGGACACTCCGCCGAGGCAGTCAGCGGCCACCATCCGGGAAAGCTGAAGGATACACCGCCACTCTCCTTCAGAGTGCGACATCAAAACAGGTCGGTGTCATTCAGCTCACCCCCCAGACAGCGGGAATTCGCATAAAATCTCTCCTAGGCTTGCCGGGAGAGGGAGTATCAAGCTGAGCCTCCATACAGGCTAGGGGGAAACCAGAGACACCTGACCTCCAACCCCTCCTCCCAGTAGCAGCCAAAAGGAAACCTGGCTAGCCAGCGCTGGGGGAGGGGCAAGCAGAAAAAATCAAAGTGATAGAATGCCAGGGATCCCAGTAGCCTGCAGCAGGGCCCCGGAGACCCAGGCCAACTGACTCGCGTGGCCTGCCCTGCGGCTACAGAAGGCGTGGCGCCTCAGTGAAGCCATTAATTGGCAAGCAGGGAGGTTAGGGAAGGCCATTAGGTGGAATCCCACCAGCCAAGCCCACACGGACCCTTGGGCCAAGCACGGGTTCTCAGAAGGGGAAGGAAGCGGTACAGTCCCATCCCCCACAGCGGACACTCCACCGAGGCAGTCAGCGGCCACCATCCGGGAAAGCTGAAGGATACACCACCACTCTCCTTCAGAGTGCAACATCAAAACAGCGGACACTCCATCCAGGCAGTCAGCGGCCACCATCCGGGAAAGCTGAAGAATACACCACCACTCTCCAACAGCTTGCAACATCAAAACAGCCAGCAGCAGGACCCCGGAGATCCAGGCCAACTGATTCGCGCGGCCTGCCCCGCAGCTACAGAAGGCGTGGCGCCTCAGAGAAGCCATTAATTAGCAAGCAGGGAGGTTAGGGACTGCCATTAGGTGGAATCCCGCCAGCCAAGCCCACCGCCCACGCCCGGAACAGGCCCAGCATCCTGCCAGCATTGTAGTCACGACACCCCAATTGGAATAGGGACAGAGCAGAGCCGCCTTCCACTCCCGTAACAGGCCCAGAGAGCCGCCAGCGTGGTAGACACGTCACCCCAATAGGAGTAGGGGCACAGCCGCCGCCCGCACCTGCAAGGGAGACTTTTCAAGTATACAAGAGCAACATAAATAAATAGGGGGTAAATTTCAAAACACAACAGTTGCACCAAGCAGAAAGAAACGCGAGCAGTATGAAAAGACAAGGAAAGAAAGGACCACAAGCAATGCAGGTCAACTCAACTTTAGAAGAGGTAATAGCTGCAACAGATGGAATATCAGATAAAGAGTTCAGGATATATATGCTTCAGATGATCTGGAGTCTCAAGGAAGACATGAGACAGCAAAATCAGACAATGAAAGATCACATTGACAAACAAATCCAGGAAGTAAAAGATCAATTTCACAGGGAGATAGAGGTAATAAAAAACAAACAAATTGAAATTCTAGAAATGCAGGAAACAATAAACCAACTTAAAAACTCAATTGAGAATACTACCAGCAGAGTAGATCACTTAGAAGAGAGAACATCAGACAATGAAGACAAAGTATTTCAACTGGAAAAGAACATAGACAGCTCAGCAAGTCTGCTAAGAAACCATGAGCAGAACATCCAAGAATTATGGGACAATATCAAAAGACCAAATTTAAGAGTCATTGGGATACAGGAAGGCACAGAGCTCCATTCCAAAGGAATTAACAGTCTATTCAGTGAAATAATACGAGAAAACTTCCCAGAATTGAAGATTGAGACAGAATCCCAAATCCTAGAAGCCTACAGGACGCCGAATGTGCAAAATCATAAGAGATCCACACCTAGACACATTATAATGAAGATGTCCAACATACAGAATAAGGAGAGAATTTTAAAAGCTGCAAGAGAAAGAAAGCAGATTACATTTAGGGGTAAACCAATCAGGATAACAGCTGATCTCTCAACACAGACCCTGAAAGCTAGAAGATCCTGGAATAACATATTTCAAACACTGAAAGACAATGGGCTCCAACCAAGAATCGTGTATCCGGCGAAATTAAGCTTCAGGTTAGAAGATGAAATTAAAACCTTCCACAATAAACAAAAGTTAAAAGAATTCGCAGCTAGAAAACCATCTCTTCAAAAAATCCTTGGCAAAACATTACAGGAAGAGGAAATGGAAAACAACATTGAAAACCAACAATGGGAGGTAGGACAGTAAAGGGGGGAAAGTAGTCAAAGAGGATAACAAATCAGGTTTAGTAACATCAATAAACAAATATGGATAGAAGAACAAACCATATCTCAATAATAACCCTAAATGTTAATGGCTTAAACTCACCAATTAAGAGACACAGGCTAGTAGAATGGATCAAAAAACAAGACCCAACAATATGCTGTCTACAGGAGACGCATTTGATAGGAAAAGATATACATAGACTGAAGGTGAAAGGTTGGGAAAAATCATATCACTCATATGGACCGCGGAAACAAGCAGGAGTGTCCATACTCATATCTAATAAAATAGATTTCAAGCCAAAGCTAATCAAAAGGGATATAGAAGGACACTTCATACTGCTCAAGGGAACCATACACCAACAAGACATAACAATCATAAATATATATGCCCCAAATAATGGTGCAGCTGTATTCATCAAGCAAACTCTTCTCAAGTTCAAGAGTCTAATAGACCAACATACAATAATCATGGGAGACTTCAACACACCTCTCTCACCACTGGACAGATCTTCCAAACAAAAGTTAAATAAGGAAACTATAGAACTCAATAACACAATTAACAACCTAGACTTAATTGACATATATAGACTATACCACCCAACATCAAGTAGCTACACTTTTTTCTCAGCAGCACATGGAACCTTCTCAAAAATAGACCATATACTATGTCACAGGGCAACTCTTAGACAATACAAAGGGGTAGAGATAATACCATGCATCTTATCTGATCATAATGGAATGAAACTGAAAATCAATGATAAAAGAAGAAAGGAAAAAGCAAGCATCACCTGGAGAATGAACAATAGGTTGCTGAGTGATCAATGGGTTTTAGAAGACATCAAGGAGGAAATTAAAAAATTCCTAGAGTTAAATGAAAACACAGACACAACATATCGGAATCTATGGGACACATTGAAAGCAGTTCTAAGAGGAAAATTCATTGCTTGGAGTTCATTCCTCAAAAAAAGAAAAAACCAACAAATAAATGATCTCATACTTCATCTCAAAATCCGAGAAAAAGAAGAGCAAAACAACAGCAAAAGAAGTAGAAGGCAAGAAATAATTAAAATCAGAGCTGAAATTAATGAAATTGAAACAAAAGAAACAATTGAAAAAATTGACAAAACTAAAAGCTGGTTCTTTGAAAAAATAAATAAAATTGACAGACCCTTAGCCATGCTAACGAAGAGAAGAAGAGAGAGAACCCAAATTACTAGCATACGGGATGAAAAAGGCAATATCACAACAGACACTTCAGAAATACAGAAGATAATCAGAAATTACTTTGAATCCTTATACTCCAATAAAATAGAAGATAGTGAAGGCATAGATAAATTCCTTGAGTCTTATGATCTGCCCAGATTGAGCCAGGAGGATATAGACAACCTAAACAGACCAATAACAATAGAGGAAATAGAAGAAACCATCAAAAGACTACCAACTAAGAAAAGTCCAGGACCGGATGGGTATACAGCAGAGTTTTACAAAACCTTTAAAGAGGAACTAACACCAATACTTTTCAAGCTATTTCAGGAAATAGAAAAAGAGGGAGAACTTCCAAATTCATTCTACGAGGCCAACATCACCCTGATTCCGAAACCAGACAAAGACACATCAAAGAAGGAAAACTACAGACCAATATCTCTAATGAACCTTGACGCAAAAATCCTCAATAAAATTCTGGCGAATCGGATTCAAATACATATCAAAAAAATTATACATCATGATCAAGTAGGATTCATCCCTGGGATGCAAGGCTGGTTCAATATACGGAAATCAATAAATGTTATTCACCACATCAATAGACTTAAAAATAAGAACCATATGATCATCTCGATAGATGCAGAAAAAGCATTCGACAAAGTACAGCATCCCTTTATGTTCAAAACGCTAGAAAAATTAGGGATAACAGGATCATACCTCAACATTGTAAAAGCAATCTATGATAAGCCACAGGCCAGCATCATTCTGAATGGAGAAAAATTGAAGGCATTCCCTCTAAGATCTGGTACAAGACAGGGATGCCCTCTCTCACCACTTCTGTTCAACATAGTCCTCGAAACACTGGCCAGATCAATTAGACAGTCAAAAGAAATTAAAGGCATAAAAATAGGAAAAGAAGAACTTAAATTATCACTATTTGCAGATGATATGATTCTATACCTAGCAGACCCAAAAGGGTCTACAAAGAAGCTATTAGAGCTAATAAATGAATTCAGCAAAGTGGCAGGATATAAGATCAACACGCATAAATCAAAAGCATTCCTGTATATCAGCGACAAATCCTCTGAAACGGAAATGAGGACAACTACTCCATTCACAATATCCCCCCCAAAAATAAAATACTTGGGAATCAACCTAACAAAAGAGGTGAAAGATTTATACAATGAAAATTACAGAACCCTAAAGAAAGACATAGAAGAAGACCTTAGAAGATGGAAAAACATACCCTGCTCATGGATAGGCAGAACTAACATCATCAAAATGGCGATATTACCAAAAGTTCTCTATAAGTTCAATGCAATGCCAATCAAAATCCCAACAGCATATCTTGTAGAAATAGATAAAAGAATCATGAAATTCATATGGAATAATAAAAGACCCAGAATAGCAAAAACAATACTAAGCAGGAAGTGTGAATCAGGTGGTATAGCGATACCAGACTTCAAACTATACTACAGAGCAATAGTAACAAAAACAGCATGGTACTGGTACCAAAACAGGCGGGTGGACCAATGGTACAGAATAGAGGACACAGTAACCAATCCACAAAACTACAAGTATCTTATTTTTGATAAAGGGGCTAAAAGCATGCAATGGAGGAAGGATAGCATCTTCAACAAATGGTGCTGGGAAAACTGGAAATCCATTTGCACCAAAATGAATCTGAATCCCTATCTCTCGCCGTGCACAAAAGTTAACTCAAAATGGATCAAGGAGCTTGATATTAAATCAGAGACACGGCATCTGATAGAAGAAAAAGTTGGTTATGATCTACACGCTGTGGGATCGGGCTCCAAATTCCTCAATAGGACACCCATAGCGCTAGAGTTAACAAATAGAATCAACAAATGGGACTTACTCAAACTAAAAAGTTTTTTCTCAGCAAAAGAAATAATAAGAGAGATAAATAGGGAGCCTACATCCTGGGAACAAATCTTTACTCCACACACTTCAGATAGAGCCCTAATAACCAGAATATACAAAGAACTCAAAAAATTAGACAATAAGATAACAAATAACCTAATCAATAAATGGGCCAAGGACCTGAACAGACACTTCTCAGAGGAGGACATACAATCAATCAACAAGTACATGAAAAAATGCTCACCATCGCTAGCAGTCAGAGAAATGCAAATCAAAACTACCCTAAGATACCATCTCACTCCAGTAAGACTTGCAGCCATTAGGAAGTCAAACAACAATAAGTGCTGGAGAGGATGCGGGGAAAAGGGCACTCTTGTTCATTGCTGGTGGGACTGCAAATTGGTGCAGCCAATTTGGAAAGCAGTATGGAGATTTCTCGGAAAGCTGGGAATGGAACCACCATTTGACCCAGCTATTCCCCTTCTCGGTCTATTCCCTAAAGCCCTAACAAGAGCATGCTACAGGGACACTGCTACATCGATGTTCATAGCAGCTCAATTCACGATAGCAAGACTGTGGAACCAGCCTAGATGCCCTTCAATAGATGAATGGATAAAAAAAAATGTGGCATTTATACACTATGGAGTATTACTCTGCATTAAAAAATGACAAAATTATAGAATTTGGAGGGAAATGGATGGCATTAGAGCAGATTATGCTAAGTGAAGCTAGTCAATCTTTAAAAAACAAATACCAAATGACTCCTTTGATATAAGGGGTGTAAACAAGGACAGGGTAGGGACGAAGAGCTTGAGAAGAATATTTACAGTAAACAGGGATGAGAGGTGGGAGGGAAAGGGAGTGAGAAGGGAAATTGCATGGAAATGGAAGGCGATCCTCAGGGTTATACAAAATGTCATATAAGAGGTAAGGAGGGGTAAGTCAAGAGAATACAAATGGAAGACATGATTTACAGTAGAAGGGGTAGAGAGAGAAAAAGGGAGGGGAGGGGAGGGGAGGGGAGGGGGGATAGTAGACAATAGGACAGACAGCAGAATACATCAGACACTAGAAAGGCAATATGTCAATCAATGGAATGGTAACTGATGTGATACAGCAATTTGTATACGGGGTAAAAGCGGGAGTTCATAATCCACTTGAATCAAACCGTGTAATATGATGTATTAAGAACTATGTAATGTTATGAACGACCAATAAAAAAAAATAAAAAATAAAAAAATAAAAAAAAAAGCATCATTCTGTCCACTACCAAAAAAAAAAAAAAAAAAGAAAACATTAAAAAAAAAAAATCTCAAGTTTCTAAGGTACCTTAACTATTGTGGTTAATATCCTAAATGTGCTCCCCAAAGCTCATGTGTAAAAGGCTTGGTCCCCAGCTGATGGCACTATTGGAAAGGGGCAGTAACTTGAGAACAGCTATAGTTGAAGGAAGTTAGGTCATAGGAGGGCATGCCCTGGAAGGCTATAGTGGCCCTGGCCCCTTCCTCTCTGTCTTTACCTCCCAGTACACATAAGGTAGGCAGCTTTGCTCCCTCCACCATGCAACTCCTACCATAATATTCTACCCACCCAAAAGCAATTGAACCAACCAATTATGCACCAAAACCTCTAGAACTGTGAGCCAATATAAACCTTACCTCCTTTAAGTTGATTTCACAGGTACTTTGACACAACAATGGAAAACTCATATGTTAACTTCTTGTAATTTTTCTATAGCCATAGGGTACAAATTAACTTTTCATTTCAGAATTCTAACAAAAATTAAATGAGGCTCATCAATTTTATCCAAAATAATGCAAGTAAAATAATATTTTAAATTTCTATGTCAGAGAAGACATGAAAGAAAAAATGAGAAAAAAATAAATGGGAAAAGCAAGTCCAAAAAAAAATGAATACTTAATTTTATAAGATACAGTCCTTAGCTATGGAGAAAAGGTCTCAGTGATACTCACGAATACACAAATTCTTGATCAACTTCCCCCAATACAAAATGTTCCTCCGTTCCATTCACTTTTTCTCTAAAATCCTCACCTTGTAAAACACACCTTTCCTGTTCACTTCCTCCATTTTTATTAGAATCCTCCAACTCCTCACCCACCCACAAATTACAGTATGATGTTAACAAGTCCTATGCCCTGGGATTGTGGCTAAAACAACAGAATCAAAGGCTTAAGGAAAATAGAAAACTTATATTGTAGAGATAAAATAAAAAATTTCTAAAGCAAGAAAACCCTAAATCCATAGATTTAAAATAGTTGTCACTATTTGCTTCATATGTATGCAAATCAATACACATCTATAAAAGGAACTCTGGGAAATTATCTACTAGAGGATAGCAAAATATAGATAATCAGATAATATAGAAGTTTTTAAAAAATCTGATAATCCTGAACAAATTAATGAAAAGAATGTCTTCTACAACAATAAGGCTAACCAAATTTAAATGCCTATTATATCCAGGCAAAAAGCGTTATTAATTACAGTGTACATTTGCAAACAACAAATACTGTTGTGAAAACACTCTAAATTCTTCATGTACACTTATCATTTTATCTTTCTTACAACTTGGTGATGATGTGTCTTCATTATCTTTGTTTTCAAATTAGTTTAAGAGAAAACTAATTAAATTTGTCTAGAGTAACACAATTAAAAAGTACTGAAGCCAGAATTTGAACACATTCTGTCTAGATCCAGAGCTTATATTTTTTCTCATATACTACAAGGGGATCTCAATAAGTCAGTGAGGCACACAGACCAAGAATAAAACAAGGCGTAAGTTGATGAGTCTGTGAATAATGAAACACCCTTAATTCTGCTTCAGCTCTTTCAAGACAAAATAGACATACAGAATTTTCTGTGAACTCCCCTTACTTGTAATTGTGGCAAATAATTCAAATTTAGAAATAAAAACTGTGCAGAACAGATTAAACAGATTCTGAAGTTGTATCTGGGCAACTATTTTTTAATGTAATATTCATATCCTCTTCCATGTTGCTACATCTAAAAAATATGAAATTAAAAATTTTTAAATGACTTATTCCAAGTTAACAGCTAGATTTACCTTAAAATTTCTTTAATATCCTAAACCATGTTTTTATAACTTCGTTACCTAAATTTCTCTTTGTATTATAGATTTCACATATCTAAAATCATTTGTATGAATTTTAAACTTTATAAATAACAGACAACTGACAAGCAAATTGATATCAAAGTCTATTTTAAAAAGGAACAACAAGCCAGGTGTTGTGGCATGTACCTATAGTTCAAACTATTCAGAAGCTGAGACAGGAGGCTCTCTGGAGCTCAGGGGTTTAAGACCAGTATAGGCAACATAGAAGATCCCCTACTCAAGGAGGCGTTGGGGGGGGGGGGGATTTAAAAAAAATTGTTACCACATTTAGTGACAAATGCCTGTAATCTCAGCTACTTGAAAGGCTAGTGGAAGAGGAATACAAAAGTTTGAGGCCAGCTAGAACAAAGCAGAAAGACCTTATCTCAAATTAAAAAAAAAAAGACTTGAAGCACAGAGGTAGAGTGCTTCCGTTGCAGGGGCTGTGGTTCAAGCCCCAGACCCTGAAAACAAAGAAAAATCTCTTTTTGGGCTTGGGATGTGGCTCAAGCTGTAGCGTGCTCGCCTGGCATGCGTGCGGCCCGGGTTCCATCATCATCACCACATACAAAGATGTTGTGTCCACCGAAAACTAAAAAATAAATATTAAAAATTCTCTCTCTCTCTCTCTCTCCTTAAAAAAAAAAAAAAGAGGCCCAGCCTGCCGCACCTCTAGCGTCCTCAGTAGCTCCAGCTGCAGCCGCTCTCCAGGCCCTGATCCTGGCACCATGAGCTTTGGTTCAGAGCATTACCTGTGCTCCGCCTCCTCCTACCGCAAGGTGTTCAGGGACAGCTCTCACCTGTCTGGGCGTCTCTCTGGGACTGGAGGCGCGGGCAGCTTCCGCTTGCAATCACTGTCCTGCTGCAATGTGGCCTCCTTGGCCGCCTGCTCCTCGGCCTCATCGCTTGGCTTGGGCCTGGCCTACGGCCAGCTGCCGGCGTCCGACGGGCTGGACTTAAGCCAGGCGGCAGCGTGCACCAACAAGTACAAGATCATCCCCACCAATGAGAAGGAGCAGCTGCAGGGCCTCAACGACCGCTTCGCGGTGTTCATCGAGAAGGTGCACCAGCTGGAGACACAGAACCGCGCACTGGAGGCCGAGTTGGCTGCGCTGCGGCAAGGCCACGCTGAGCCGTTGCGCGTGGGAGAGCTCTTCCAGCGCGAGCTGCGCGACCTGCGCGCGCAGCTGGAGGAGGCAAGCTCGAAGCGCTCGCAGGCCCTGCTGGAGCGCGACGGCCTGGCCGAAGAGGTGCAGCGGTTGCGGGCACGCTGCGAAGAGGAGAGCTGCGGGCGCGAAGGCTCCGAACGCGCCCTGAAGGCACAGCAACGCTACGTGGACGGCGCCACTCTGGCCCGCCTGGACTTGGAAAAGAAGGTGGAGTCGCTGCTGGACGAGCTGGCCTTCGTGCGCCAGGTGCACGATGAAGAGGTAGCTGAACTGCTAGCCACGCTGCAGGCATCTTCGCAGGCCGCGGCTGAGGTGGACGTGGCTGTGGCCAAACCAGACCTGAGTTCAGCGCTGAGGGAGATTCACACCCAATATGAATCCCTGGCCGCTAAGAACCTGCAGTCAGCGGAGGAGTGGTACAACTCCAAGTTCGCCAACCTGAACAGCAGGCGGCGCGCAGCACCGAAGCCATTGGAGCCAGTCGCGAGGCGAGGAGATCCACGAGTATCGGCGCCAGCTACAGGCACGCGCCATCGAGATCGAGGACCTGCGCGGGGCCAATGAATCCTTTGAGAGGCAGATCCTGGAGTTGGAGGAGCTGCACAGTGCGGAGGTGGCCCGGCTACCAGGATAGCATTGGACAGCTGGAGAATGATCTGAGGAATACCAAGAGTGAGATGGCACGCCACCTTCAGGAATACCAGGACTTGCTCAATGTCAAAATGGCCCTTGACATTGAGATAGCAGCTTACAGGAAACTGCTAGAAGGTGAAGAGACAAGATTTAGCTCCAGTGGATTAAGTGTTTCAGAGCTGAATTCACCTCCCAATCCAAGTTATCTGCTTCCTCCTAGAATTCTCAGTTCTACAACCTCCAAAGTCTCATCCACTGGGCTGTCACTTAAGAAAGAGGAAGAGGAGGCCGAGGCTTCTAAGGTTACCTCTAAGAAAACCTCCCAGATAGGAGAAAGTTTTGAAGAAATATTGGAGGAAACAGTAATATCTACTAAGAAAATGGAGAAGTCAAATACAGAAGAAAGCACCATTTCAAGCCAAAACATATAATTCTGTTGCTTAAAAAAAGTTAATGCTTAAGAGGGAATAATATCTATTTGACTTGTTAAACAGCGTATACCTGAACCGTAACTCCTGTCACCACTACATAATGTCTTCAAGGCTTCAATCCTATTTAGTGTTGAATACTTTCTCTAATAGGAAAACTAGCCCTTAGATTGGAGTAAACTGCAGTCCTGGAGCAATCACAAGGAATTATCTAAGAATACAGCTTTCTCACCTAAAGCTCAGGCTTCACAGTGATAGATGATTCAGGTGCAGAGGAAGTACAAACTAAGGTGCTAAATCTGTGATCATCATCATTTGCTGTGAGCTGAAAGCAAACCCATATATATTTACTATACCCAGCCAGTTAGCCAGTACCCAGCTATATAATCTTACTCTAGGTTCCTAAAACATAAGATTACTGCCAAATGGTGGTGCACATCACTGCATAAACCAATGGTCCTCACCCAATTCCACTCTGATAGAACTAAGTCACAAATGATAGGTATTTAATGGACACTTTCTTCCCTACTCCCTTCAATTCCACATATCCTTTTCTTCCATCCATGAAAAAAAAAAAAAAAGAAAAAAATGTCTAGTGTAGTATGTTTCCCTTTTGAATACATTTAGGTTTTTTTCAAAAGAACTTACCCCTTTAGGTCTCTTTTGCTCAATGGATAAAATTAGATGCATGTCAACCATTTCTGTGATTTGTGTAATAACTTACCCTTGCCCATTTCATGTACTTTCTGTAGGTTAAAAAAAAATGGCAGTGATGAATTTTAATGGTTCCCCCAACAAGCAAAATAATGGAAATAATCTCTAGATGTTAGACTTTGAACTTATTCAAATCCATTTAATTAGGGGAAAAAAACCACTTTATTAAGAATGTAGCTTTCACCTTAACTTTAGAAGTACAGTAATAGTTTTCCCAAGCTGTGATTAAGCTGACCTTAGATGTAGTAGGATGTTAGAAGAGGTGGGTATTCCAAGAATGGAAAAAGCCAAGGTCTCATCTGTGTCAGACTGTGTGGTATAGAACTAGCTTTTTTGTGCCCTTATCCTTAGAATCCATGTGTTCCCCTTCTCACTAGTCTAGGTCCTAAAGAGGCCTTGCTTTTACTCTCCTATGCCTTTTAAGAATGCTAAGTAGAGGATATTTTATCACTAGGACACAATGCTATTGCCCAAAAGTTAAAAAACAATAACAATCTCACTTCTGGTCAATCAGCATCACCAGCAAACATAAAAAAGAAATCATTCTCTTTTTTCTAAGAGTCTTCCCCCACAGTTGCCTCACTGCTGCATGGTTGGCAGGTGTCCCTTCCCTGCTGGAAAGGCAGAGACACTCAGACCCCAGAGGGGTGTGCACACCGCTTCTCACTTCCTGGACTGTAGTCTGGAGGGTCAGTTTTTCATCCGCCTGACTGTGTAGCATCCCCATTGCCCTGTCTGCCACATGTGCCAAGTTTGATGCAGGACTCTGTCAGTGCTTACTTCCACAAAGCTACAGCTGCCCCTGTCCCTGTTCCACAGCTCCATTATGAGCTCTGTGGTGAAAAGGACATGATGCGTTTACTGAACTTCCTTATTCTAGCACATGCTTCAATAGTTCAAGGAACTCAAAAGACACTTTTCTTCCTATCCCTATCTTTATTCCTCACAATTGCTGTAAGACATTAGTAAAATAATAAATTTTAAAAATCACATGAATCCCACCAAAAAAAATGTCTTTTTATATTTTATTATTAAATTAAGATATACTACAATAGGATGATGTTTATATATTCATTCGACGTATTACAAGATACTTAAAGATCTTTTCAACAACTTAAAGGAAATTAAGCTCACTAATGTTTCAATGGATTTAGTTATAATTATAAATCTTCAGTACTCGGCAAGTATATGGTAACCCCACCCCCCAAACTGGAATACATTAATCTATAATCATTCTATATAATCAGGAATCCACTTTCTCCAAATTTATTATGCCTATAGTTTTGACTGAGATACTGAAATGCTTTTATAATTAATAAAAGTAAACGTGATGACTATTAATAATGAGTTATTTCAAGCAATCTGTGGAAGAGAAAAAGTGTGAAAAAATATTCTTAGTTTTCTTTTATTTATAATCTTAAATAATGATCTAATTCAAAGGTAACTTATTAAAAGTTGGCACTTTTTGTTGTTTTATTTTAATATAAAGGGATATTTTGGCAATTTAGAATACACAAAAATACTCAAATGTGTCAGTTATTGCTATGCTGATTACCTTATAAAAATCAGAATAAAACATGGCTTTAAATTGTGAAATACTTTTAAGAAATTCTCAGTTTCTTTCATAAATATACCACAAGAAAATATGTCTCTGTACTTATTTTGATATTTCTTACACATAAATTCAATACCTTTATCACACTATATGAAAATATTTGATAACAATTCATACAAAAATGAAGGTAGTTTTGTCTTTAGTTTTAAAAATAATCACTCTAAAATTAACAAAAACTTCGAGTTTTAATGATCCATTACATCTTAAATTTGTATTACAAACTTTGACTTCTATACATGATCTCTACCATCTAGTTTCTACATAGAGAAAAACACAGAAAGACCAGAAGTAGGCCTCTTTGTAAATGACTACTCAAATCCATGAGAGATACATTTCGGTTCTCTCAAAAGCTACACAGCTATGTCTAGACTTCTTGATAAAAATGATACCCAATTTTTATGGAAAAGGGACTGTCTTTACTTTCTTATAATTTTTATAAATAACAAGTTCCCTGTTTTACACAAATTTGAAATTCAGAAAACTCAAAACTGGTTTTAGTACTATCCTGGTCACAGAAACTGACAAATTAGGTGGAAATTTCCATCTCATCTTAAATTAAGTTACCTTCTAAGGACAATCTTAAAGATACCTGCACTAGTTTCACATATCTGATTCTTATAGCATTAAATGTAAAACTGATCTGTCTTTAAAAAGAGGGAAGTCCTGTGCTACTGATTAACAAAATGGTGGAAGTTTAGCACTGAAGTTTGGAAGACAGTTTTAAAGTACATGAAAATGTTTTAAAACGTCTTTCACATGCATAAGCGTCTCAAAAACTTCAAATTATTACCACTGTACAGATAAAATGATAGACTGAATGAATAATACTTTCTCTTTTAAAATGATTATAACAGAACCTCTAGGTTTTGTGTATTTCAGTTTATATCCATTACTTCACTGTTTCTAATACTTAGGTATTGAATTAGCATTCTGAGTTGTGTCATTCTAAAGACATCCATATTCAAAAAAGCTCATAAGCATACTACATAAATTTAAATTCACTGATGGTAAACTTAAAAAGTCAAACACTGAAATGACAAAGTAATATTATTTTACACAAAGATTTCTTCAATAATAAAAACATATCAGAGCTTAAATAGGCTACTTCCATTCCAGAATATGATTATAAAAGGAAAGGATACAGCATAAATGTGTGTTACAGATAGCATGTATTTACTATGATGAATATTTAACCTAAAATATGACGTCTTGGCTATAAAAGCAAGTTTTTATTAATAGAAGCTCTATTTTTATAATAGGAGATGAGGTAATTAACATTATCTATAAAATTAGGAAAAAACACCTTTAAGTGTTAGTAGCTAAAGGTACAGTTGACAGTTGGAATTAATGATGTTCTCTGAAGTCTTAATTACAAGGGAAGAAAGGAGGAAGAAAAAAGAACAGTGTTCAGTTTTTAAATTCTGTCAATCTTTAATGCAAAAGTGTTACACTGGATTTTAAACAGATTAATTGTTAAAATCAATCATTTGAAAGTCTTAATATTTAATATTGTTAGATTATATATCAAAGTAGTTTTATTATTTATTTACTCCAAACCTTTCCAGAATACTTCACTTGACAACAGGGGTTCTGTTTCTCACAAGATAAATGCATTTACAATGCCAAATAAATCATATATAAAAGCATTTGTCTTAATACATGTCATTCAATATTAATTATCACCCATTGGTAAAACCCTAAAACCCCAACTCATTTTTACCAGTCATAAAGTTGTAATATAAAGTGCTGTTTAATAAACAGGTACAGGACTACACAATAAAGTTCTTCATACAAAAACAATGATTTTTTTTAAAAGGTACTTAATCCTTATAATTTTATGCTGTTAGAACAAAGGTTTAGGGTTAACTGGCCACTGAAATTTAACATACTACACTAATAATGTACACAATGAAAACTATGCAGAATACATGAAAATTTGAAGTTAGACTTGATTAGTTAAAACTGCTATAATAAAAATACTATTGACTGGGTGGCTTAAGCTATTTGTTTTTCACAGACCTGAAGACTAAGAAATCCAAGTTCAAAGTGGGGGTAGGTTCAGTTCCTCATTTGGAAATGGATATATTTTTGCTGTGTCCTTGTATAGAGGACAGAAAGGTCATTTCTCTCCCTCATACCTTCCATAAGGGGATTAATCTCATTAATGAAGGTTTTCCTCCAGTGACCTAATTATTTCCCAAAGGCCTCACTTCCAAACATCTTCACACTGGAGATTGGGGCTTTTTCAACATATGAACTGGGGATGTGGGGTGACAAGATTCAGTCCATAGTAAGTATGTAATATAAGAATTAAGTAAAAAAAATTCTTAAAAACTTTTTCAAAAGTTTTTTGTTTTCTTTCTGGAAAAACACCTCTCCTGGCACTAGAGTCCTAGTTTCATCTCTCTCACTGAATTCTTCTAATGCCCTCCCAACTGGTAGTCCTGATTCTATTCTTCACTGTTGTTATAAAGCCAATCATAACAATCTTGTTCCTTTTGTCAGTGTGGCTGGGACAAGTCACTCAATGTGAGAGGCTTCAAGAGACTTTTCTCTCAATTACAAAGGTGTAGACTATTAATTATAGTGCATTAGCCAATCCTAGCTTGACTCTACCTCTGGCATTCTTGTTATAATATATGTTACAATATATAATTCTTGTTATAATATTAGAATCATCACTACATTGATATTTTCTAAAACTTCTACATGAAATCAGCCTAATAAACCAGCTTCCTAAATCTTACCACACAATAGTCAATGTGACTATTTTTTTTGCCATTATAGTTTCCCAACACTTTTAGCATGAAGTCCAAACTCTTTAAGAAGCCCTAAATTCATGTCCATGAATAACCCTTTGATTCTACTCTCCCTTTTCCCTCAATATGCTCTACCCACAGGACCGTTTTTTCTTACCCTTCAAATATAAATACTGCTCATTGCCACTTTAGGTCTTTGCATATCTCCTGTTATTCCTCTGGGAATACTTTCTCCTTCATATTATTCAGATATCTGCTCAAATTGAGGCCAGCATAAAAAGCTTTTCCTGGATCCTATCTAATCCATTGGCATATCTTGTCCATTACAACCTCAAAACAAACTCCAGAAGCAGATCACTGTGTACCACACTCAAGTCATCCAAATCATTGCTACCCACATTGTGGTCTATATAAAACTCTTCAGTAAACTTCCTGTTCCCAGCCATGCTTTCTACAGTTACCTAACTGATCCATTTAAAATTTAACTCAGCTGCCATCCATATTTCTCTTTTGCTCACAAGCTAATGGCTTCTCTTCTCAGAATAAAATAAAAAATTTCCACAAAGCTCTATACAATTTTGCTCCCTGCTACTGCTTTGAACTTTGATCCACAACTCTCTCCACTTTTCACTCCAATCCTCCGGTCTTCAAAGTCTGTTGATAGTTCTTCAAATGTGCTGAGCAAGTTTTTAGCAAAGGAAGAGGGGCGAGGGTTGTCCTTTCTTCTTTCCAAAAACAAATATCCAGAGGATTCTCACCACAATTGCTTTTAGGTCCTGGCTCAACAGTTGCTTTGTTTGTGAGTTCACTGAGGACCACACTCCCAGATATACAACTTTATACCCCTCCAACCCAATCCCCTTAACAGCTTTATTTTTCTTAAAACATCTATCAATATCTAATATATTATGCATTTGTTTCTATTTTGTTTACTATGGACAAATCCTCTAAATTCTAGTAAAGCAAAGTTATCACCCAGGGAATGTAACCTTATTTTTTTTATTATGGCATTCTGGATAAAGTTTTAAAGAGTCATAATAAAACACAATGAGAAGAAATTTAACTAACTCTGAGTTAAATACTAATTTAAATTAACTTTTAAAAAGTTCTTAGGTGTATGTGAGGGACATATATTAGCACAAAATAAAATTTCTAAAATAAATTAGACTTGATATTTGAGGAGATAGATCCCATGAAACCGAATAGAAGGCTGGGAAATAGCAGCTCAGTAGTGGAGCATTTGTCTACCATGCACAAGGCACTGGTATGATCTCCAGCACCACAAAAAGTAAAATGAAACAGACTAAAAAATTAGGTGAGTAAGATCTTCAAATAATAATTAAAGAAGGAGAGAGTCCCAGATAGGGTCCTTTCTAGGCTAAGGAGTCCAGCAGACACCTGGTCTGTGCTGCTGCTCGGAGTACATGCTCAGAACCATAGGAGGAAAAGGAGAACCTGAGTTCCCTGAGGACCAATAGATTTCTAAGGCCACTCTTGCAGAGCAGGTGTGTGCACTTGCGTGTGAGGGTGTGTCTGAGCATGCATACTTTTGCCACCTACACTTACCTGTGCTTATTCATACTATTACCTGCATAAGGTAGAAAGCTGTCATCTTTAACACTGCCCTTCAGCCAAAAAACCCTCTGTTTTACACTAAAACCAAATAAAACAAAAGGGTGCATGAAATCTGTGCATTTTACTCAATGTGTGCTCTTTACTCTTATTTGGACTGAAATGAGATTAGCTGGTAGATATACCTGTACAGCGGGTGAGAACTGTCACAAGTCTTTTTGTTTCAACTTTGAAAATTTAAATGTAAAGCATGAAGATGTGAATTTGGTGTCAACATACCCTATATATAATCAGAGATATGATACACCATTAGGTGTATTAAGAATTGTAATGCAAAAGAAAGGAAGGAAGGAAGAAGGAAGGGAGGAAGGGAGGAAGGGAGGGAGGGAGGGAGGGAGGGAGGGAGGGAGGGAGGGAGGGAAGAAGAATAAAGAAATTCCTGAGAAGATAATGTTATAACTTAAATATGGATGCTTTACAAAGTTAAACTTCCAAAAATAAATAAAAGAAATACATAGTATCCAAAGATGAAAATGTCATAAAGCAGCGATTATGAAGAATCAAATAAAGTTCATGAAAAAAGAACCACCACTGGAATTTCCAAGCATCCTTATGCATTTACAAAAAGGGTAATATTTCAATAAGATAGATAAGCTTGAAAGGCCTTCAGAATAACATCTGGTTCAGATTTGATATAAAGTAGACAATCTTGTGTGGCTAATCTTTTAAGTCAATTTTATTAAAAATCCACACATCTAAACATAAATAAGGTATGTTATAACTAATTCTACTTTTCTTGTTTTGAAAGATGATTTTGCTTTTGTTGAAATTATTTTTTCTTCAGATGAATTAAATTCTAGATAAAAGATGACACTCTAAGACAAATTATATCTACTTTTTAATTTCATATACTACTTATGACTGACACAAAGATTAAATAAATCATGTACAGGAACATATATCAAAAACTGCAGCATCTTGTGGTTTCTTCACAATAATAAACAAAAAATTTTTCATAAGTCAGCAGATGTATGAGTAGCTACATTTTGTTTAAGGTTATATGGATCTCAATTAAGTAAAAGTAGTGTAGACTGTAAAGAGAGATTAGGAAATCACTAGAAGAGGAGAGGAGAATATTCCTCTGGGCAGGGAAAACATCATGTGCAAGGGCTCAGAGAAGACAGTGCAGGAACCTTCCAATCAAAATGTAAAAGGAATCAGGTTCAGTTTGGTTGACAATCAAGTTCAAGAAGCAGAAAGGATTCAAGGCACAGCTTATAGAACATGCCCAAGATTCGGCAATGGAAACAACTGAGCACATTTTAAATTAAAAAAAGGACGGAATTTCTGCTGCTGCTGCTTTTCTATATTTAACCTTTCTTCAGCTAAACCAAACTATAAATCTCAACACTTCCATACATGTAACTCCTCTGGCAGGTACTACTTTTATTACTCAATTGCCACTTGCCCTTAAACTTCAATGCAAAATCACCTCTTCCCAAATTCCTTTCCCAAATTTTGTTTCAGATGCCCACTTCATACTTAACACCTTGATATGAACCATTGCTGAGTAAAACAATTGGTTTTCTTCTAATCTGTACTTCTTCCTAAGGGTAGTGGACATATTTTTATTCATCTATACTTCAAGTTACTAGTATACTAGTCAATCAATAAAAATCCAAAAGATATAGTTCAGTGTAATTCCAACATATGAGTAGTAATTGAGACATACTTGTTCTACATAAGCACACAAATTTAAATGATTTAAAAGACCCTTTTGTACACCGTCAGAACAGATAACAAAACTTTAGGTTACACTGGTCAGGCTACATGATATGAGTTATCTATCATATTTTTAAAAGCTATACCGTAAATATGACCTAAAACACTCATTAACAAATACACACTGAGGACATATGAGGACCAAATTCTATAGCACTGCTCTTTATATCAATGCAAATCCAAAAGGCAGTGAGCTTAATTTTATATAATACTTGGTGAAAATCATCACTACAATATAGCATGTTATATTGAAATATAGTATTCGTCTTTAATAAAAATTCTGGACATTCTCACATTAGATGACAAACTAGATTAACTAGATTTCTTTTCCACAAAATCAAAATTCTTTTTGAAATGTCAGCCTTGAAGATCATAAAATTATACAGAAGGATGAGGAAATATGCTTATAGTGCATATAAATATGAGAGTATATTAGGCTGCATTTAATTACCGGTTCAAACAACAACCTGATCTAACCTTTGACAAGTAAAATAAACGTTCTGAATAATTTAACTAAAGCAAACATTTGCTGTTAATGCTAGCTAATTATAATAAGAGGCTGAAAGATAAGGGGAAGAAAGATGAAGAAGAGAATGAGAAAGGAAGATGAAATTGTTTTTAATTAAGGTTGAGATCTGCAACTATTCATTGAAACATGATTTTTTTTCAATGAATTCAATTCACAGAAAAGGGCAAACCCAACAAAGTTGCTTGATAAATTCTCAGATAAAAAAACATAAAGCTGGGGCTGGGGATTTGGCTCAAGCAGTAGTGCGCTTGTCTGGCATGCGTGCGGCCCGGGTTCGATCCTCAGCACCACATACAAAGATGTTGTGTCCGCCAAAAAATTAAAAAATAAATATTAAAATTAAAAAAAAAACATTAAAGCCGATTGAACAGTTCATTCTTTCAGTAGTAAAAAGTAACCTCACTACCATGGGAACAGGAAACCAAGTATAGAAGTATTTGGGTACAATCAGATCCCCTTCTCTCGGGGTGCTCAATGTTTAATGAGAAAAGAGGAAGAGGGATACCACACGTAGTAAAAATAACAAAATAAAAACAGATGTCAAATTAAATTGAAATTTCAGGGGAAAAGAAACAATATAATATTGAGACGTTCTAAAAAGTTTTCATTGTTCATTGTTAAATTCAACTGAGCATTATCTATTTCATCTGAAAACCCTACCAGTACACAGATAAAGACAAGTGATCATGGGAAAATATATAGGTTTCCCACTGCAGAAACTCTGGGATTAGAGGACATCAAAACTTTAAAAGGGCAAGATCCTCAAAACTTACCACAAAACAGGAAAGAATTGTTTTCCAGAGCTGCTATCTGATTGCTACTAGAAAAGATCATAATTACTACAGTACTGACCCAGCCCTACAGAAACTTGTATTCACCTACCTTGAGAAAAGAATCAGCAAAAGTAGAAGAAACCAACTTCTTAGATGAAACCACTGGCTATCAAATGTGGGGGAAAAAAATAAAACATCCTGACAAAAATACAAGAGCCAATGAGGCCCCTGTTAACTAGAAACAAATAAAAAGACCACCTTATACTGAGATTATTATTTTTACCTCTGAAGAACACAGGCACATTTAGAATAAAAAAAAAAAAAACAAATGAACTTTGTTAATTTATTGAGACTAATCTCATACCTGTACATTGGGTGAGAACTGTCACAAGCCCTTTTGTTTCAACTTTAAAAATTTAAATGTAAAGAAAATTCCTGAGGGGGCTGGGGATGTGGCTCAAGTGGTAGCATGCTAGCTTGGCATGCATGCAGCCCGGGTTTGATCCTCAGCACCACATACAAACAAAGATGTTGTGTGCGCCGAAAACTAAAAAATAAATAAAAAATTCTCTCTCTCACCCACATTCTCTTAAAAAAAAAAAAAAAGAAAGAAATTCCTGAGAAGGTAATAAATGTTATGACTTAAATATGCATGCTTTACAAAGTTAACCTTCCAAAAATAAATAAAAGGAATACATACTGTCCAATGATGAGAATATCATAAAGCAGTGATTATGAAGAATAAGATAATATGAATGTAAGAATTTTCAAGCTTATATTAATGTTAAATATACACACTACTGTACAAGAATCTAAGCTATGACAAACTCTGAGTAGAAACTTTTTAAAAAGGCCAGGTCACAGGAAAGTTCTGAAACATTTCAAAGTCATTTGGCCAAAGAATAGTGTTTTCTTGAGACTTCATGGCAGTCATTATCACTTTGTACTTGAAGGCATTCCTCAACAAATTTCTTTACTACAGTCTTCAGAGTAAAAGGACAGGATCTGGGCTCACAGAAGGGGTTGCTTCCAGTTGGAGCACCAACCAGCAGAGGATTCTTGCAGGCATTCTGCATGCAATACTACTGCTGAAGCTGTCTAAGAGACTGATTTTCTCCATGTCAGCCTCCAGCTTAAGCTGCTCCACCATGCACTGCAGGTTGCTCATACAACCCCAGAAGACATGGCAGTGGCAGCACAGGCTCTGAGGTCAACTGAGCAGAGCTGGCCTCCTGAATGTACATTATTATTGTCAGTAAATTGATATAACCTTTCATTCCAAGAGAAATTCAAATGTCCCCTTGGAAAGACCAGCTATTCTTCAAGATAGGAAGCTTTGTCTGAAAAGGGTTGTAGTCAAGGACCTATCAATCTTATGTCCAACAGCCAAAGTTTGAATTGCCTAATGTGCCACCCAAAGCTAGAGAAATCTGAGAGTACAGAGGGTTTTTTTTAAATAAATCAAGGTGGGTGGAGTCCTGGCTCAGTGGTAGAGCGCTTGCCTGGCATGTGTGAGGCCCTGGGTTTCGATCCTCAGCACCACATATAAATAAATAAAACAAAAGATTTATTGACAACTAAAAGCAGAGAAATTATATATATATATATATATATATATATATATATATATATATATATATAGAGAGAGAGAGAGAGAGAGAGAGAGAGAGAGAGAGAGAAAAGAAAGAAAGAAAGAAAGAAAGAAAGAAAGAAAGAGAAAGAAAGAAAGAAAGAAAAGAAAGAAAGAAAGAAAGAAAGAAAGAAAGAAAGAAAGAAAGAAAGAAAGAAAGAAAGAAAGAAAGAAAGAAAGAAAGAAAGAAAAAGAAAGAAAGAGAGGGATATGTAATGATTTTAATGTAGTTCTAAAAAATCAAAAGTAAAATGTACACTAAATTATCAGTCATGCCCACTTTAAATGGCCCCCACAGTTATAGCAAATTATATTCCAGGGTACATTCTGAAAATTATCTAAAGAAAAACAAATTTTCCCTTTGAAATTCTGGTGCAATGACTGCTAGATTATATTCTTCAACAAGAAACAAAGAATTCTGGTGAAATTTTGCTCAAAAATATTATTAAGTCAGTGGAATCTATTGAATAAACTATCATCGCTTGTTTCTGGGCTAAGAACCTTTTAGAGTATTGATAATTACTAATTTACTGAATGCTTGCTAAATGCTATACTCTGGGTTTAATGACTATTAGCATATTTAATGTTCTCTGCAATCTTATCAACCATGGATAACTTTTACCTCCACTTTTTCCTGGGTGGAAACAAGCTAGCCAGTTAAGCACCTGGCCCCAAGGTCAGACTGGCTACTTATTTTAAAGTTTATTTTGAGACACTTTTCCTAGATTCTTACTGTGTACAATGGCATTGAGAAATAGAGAAAATAGAGAGAAGGACAGAGGCAACATTCTAGCTGGCTTGACACAATTTTTGGAAGGTGGAATATAGAAACTATACAGACTACACAATGAAAGGCATAATGTCAAAGCAGAGGAGCGACATTTGCTATAATGCTAACTCTAAAGAGGTCAAGGGATAAACACAGGGGAATAGAAAGACTTCCCAGAGAAAGGGAGTATCTACCACAGGCTTTGAAGAAAGTAAAGTTCTGAAAAGCACAGATAGGCAGAGAGCTCATCAAAGGTCAACTGAAGAAAGATTGTTCCAAAGGCAGCAAAATGGACAACAAAATAGTAATGTCTCTGTTAGCAACTGGAAAATCTGCAGTGAAAAAAAGGCAGCTACAAAACAGTCATATCATATCATATGAAATGCAAATTATTAACAATAAAGCTTTACATCTAAATAGCACTTCGCAGTTTACAAAAACTTTCACGTATATCCTGCATTCTCGATGGGTGTTATATTGTTCCCGAAGGGACAAAAATTGGTACATGGAGTAGGGGTGGGCAATCTTGGATAATACAATGGTTTATGGCCCTCAAATAGGTTAAAATACAAAAAAAAAAAAAAACAGATACATAATATATCCATTGTATAAAAATTTCATGAGGGAGGGAGGGAGGGAGGGAGAAGGATTCAGGAAATTTTTTCTAAAAGGGCAGTTTAGGAAAGCAATGATTTAAAAAATAAAAAAAGGTTTAGAAATATTAACATATCCTACACCTCATTAAATCATCCCATCTATCTAGAGGGTAAAGCAGGGCGTCTTTCCCCTTTTTAGAAAGCATGTAAGGCAGAACTGGAAGAGTTAAGCGGACAAATAGAGGCGGGGAAAACAGTTCACAGAAGCACACATTCTACACAAATATAGTCAGATTGATAGATATAGATATATAAAGGCTATATAATGAATATATGACAAATATATATAAGACCAATAAAATAATGTGCAGCTTCACTAATAAAGAAATGTTAACAAAAACAAGAATTTTCTCCATCACATTTGCAAAACGAAAAAGGAAGATAACAAAGAATGTGCATAAAACCAGATAATTAACTCCAAGACATACACATTTTCAAGGCACAATAATGATCAGAATTAAAAATACAAGGCCCTGTACAGTAGCACATGCCTGTGGCATCAGTACTCAGGAGACTAAGTCAGGATGACTGGTGGAACCCGAAAGTTTGAGGTAGGCCAGCCTGGGTAACATAGTGAGGTGAGACTGGGGGAAGGAGAGTACAGCAATTTTATTGCTAGGAATTTATCGCACTGATGTAACTTCTAGCCAAATTTATGCAGAAAAAGGTTGACTATAATAGTTAAAAAAAAAAACTATAGGCAATCTAAATGTTCAATAAAGGATTGGTTTTATAAATTATGGTGATCTAGAAATGGAATAATAAGTAAACATAAAAATCTAAATGCACTTAGACCACAATGTACACAGCATATGAAATCTGCAAGTAACAGAATAAATATAGTGAAACCCCATCGTTTTCTAAAAATATGTAAATTTAAGTTTGCTACATGGTAGAATTTCTGGACATTCAAGAAACCAACAAATCATGAAGAGAGTGTCTTTTTACATATCAGGATGCTTCAGAGAAAATCATGATATAGTCCTCAAAACATTAAACTACAAATCCATTAAAATGACTTGCTTAAGTTCATACATTTGGAAAGCAGAATTGGATAAAATTATATTATTTTGGCTCAAAATCCATTGTTTCTTATTACTTTAGAAAGCTTACTACTACTCAAAAATCAATTTTGGTTATTAAATATAATAATGTCTATGATTCTATAACAACTACTGAAGTGTAAGTCCTCCCATAGCTTCTCAGTACCTTTTATGATTTGCTCACACCTACCTCTCTAATTTCTTTCATGTCTTTTTTCTCTAGTAACATGTAAAGAAAAGAGTCTTGTTTTTCCTCAATCCTCTTAATATACATATCAATAAGATGTAAGTAAGCACTGCAATATTTTGTGGAAAAGCCAAGTAGTTACTCAGGCCTCTATGATAACAAGGGGAAAAATATTTAATAATACATTAAACTTCAAATAAGACAGTGCTAGTTCAAAATGTTAGAAACAAAGAGCTGCCCCATCATCAGATTATATATCTTTTGGCCTCCAATTTTTAAATATACTGGACATTTTCATCCATATATCTATCCTTCTTGGACGTCCCTTAATTTAAGCCAATATCATCTGGATCACTCTTGAAACATGACAAGATGCCCCAGCACTCTTCTCTTAGTCCCTTCAATCTCTTCAAAAAAGATCACTATAGATAGTTATTTAATTTTTGAAACAATGAATCGAAATATATGAATATCCTTACTGAAAAATTCTTCAATGAGTTACCACTCAAGGGTTTAAATTTCTAATGAAATCTACAAGATCCTATGTGACCCTTGCCCACAGGTGTGGCTTCTCTCACCAGGGTCCCTGGGCTCCAACCACACTATTTGTGATTTGCAACAAAGGAGTCTTCAGGGCTTTTACAAAAGTTTTGTCCTCAGCCTCCAATGTCTTCTATTCTTCTTGAAGAACAAAATAAAAATTTCACTTCTTTTTTGAAACCTTTCTTGATACGTGGGTCCTGTCTTTTCATCATTCTATTTATGTGGGTGAGAGGAGAGGGTGTGTAGGAAAAAAAAAAAGGGAAAAAGAGGGTTTTTACATATAAAAAAAAGTACAAATATATATGGTTTACTGCCACCTCTAAATTTATGAGTACAAGGAATATGCCTAACACCACACTTGCACACAGATGACACTTAATATCATTTGTGGGGGAGAAAAGTGAAACAGAATTGTTCTCAGCAGGTCAGAATGCCACAAAGATGCTTCCCAAATGAGCATGAATCAGACGAAAGATTATGCATTCCTACTTTTAACAAATCTAGTTTGCTTTAAATATGGATAAAAATTGATCCATCCTAAAAAACATAATTTGATAGGAATGAGTGTACAAAGATACTAAAATACCAACCACGAGGGAGGTACAAGGGAGGGAGTGGAGACATACAACTGAATTCATCAGCAAAGGAAAAATAACTAGAGTTCATTTCTCGGCAGAAGCAGTAACCACGATCATACTTAAGTGACAGGATGAAAATATAATATTTTAAAAGGAGTAAATCTGGGAAAAATTAACCCTTTCTCTTAAACTCTCTTCATTCTTTCATTTCCCCAAGGCATTCCTGTTATGTATTAAAATTAGGCACAAAATATATTTCTTTAGAAAATAAGTGGGGAAAAAAATTCCCACAATTATTTCCCAAGTTCTTAAGCATTCTCAAATTTTATATATATAAAATTTGAGTATATATATATTTTGTTTTTAATTCAGGAGTTTATTCCTTTTCTAAATGTGTTTTTCTCTACAATCAAGAGATAAAACATTTAAGATTGAGTACTAGCTTACTTGACCTGTTAATGCCGACATATAAAGAAGGCAAAAACATCTGCCTGGAACCTAAGTGAAAAGTCAATATCATTAATTAAATTCAAAATCTTAAATTGTTTCCCGATTAACTGACAGCTACTGAAGTTAAAGAACTTCTATCCCAGCGTCTGGCATATCAACTACTAACAAGGGAGACTTCAAGGGGAGAATGATAAACTGGTGAAGCAATAGGGAAACCAACTCAATCTCTGATTTTTAAGGAACAAAGCAAAATCCAAGTGTCTTGGGGTGGTGGGCAGGAATCCAAGTCTCTTCTGCTGTGATTAAAACCACTTCCCTTTCTGAAAAACATTTTAGTAAGACACTACTGGTGATAAATTAGATTGAACAAATTTATTAACATAGAATACATTTTGATATGTCCACAGGCCTTTAGTGCTTAACAGCCTGCTCACCTATGTACATAAAGTTTATTGAGATATTAATCCTTCTGGATTTTGGTTTCTCTGTAGTATTATGCTTACATTTTTGTACTTTTGTTTCAAGAATAATTCAAAAACAGACAAATCCGTTTCCCTAGGAAGTCTGCCTGTTTCTTTCTCTACCTACACATATAATGTCTACATGTCCTCATTTTCCTTTATTTTAAATCTTCAAAAAAAAAATGGTCCTTCTAAAATATAAGGTGATTTTCTCTTTAACCTATATAAGTAGGATCAACACCATTTCCTGAAACCTGTGATGGGGTTTCCTACAGCAAAAGCAAGGGGAGACAGATGGGACAATAAACATATTGTAGTCTCTCCTCCCTAAAAGGAGCCAAGAAACCAAAAAATCACTTGTTTGACTACAGAAATATGGTTCCTATTAATATCCAATAGTTGTACTATTCTAGAATTAGTACAATGACACATAATTAAATAGCTTGCATTTGGAAATTTCTATCATTCAGAATGCAAAAACATTATTTCTAACACAAAAAAAAGACAAATTTAATCAGAGCCGAAAATTTTAAATTACTGAAAAAGGTCCAAATTTTTTTCATTAAAAAAAAGATACATAAAAGGATATTATTTCATGCCTTTGATACCTAAATCTTATGAAATGTATATGTGTATAAATCAATGGATAAGAAAATTTAAACCAGAACAGAAAATCTGATTTAAATTCAAATTAACATCTTCTTTTTACCTATTCCTTTTGGCAGTACTTGCAAAATCTGTAGCGACAAACTATCACTTCATTATCTTCCCACAAGATACTGGATTTTCTCTAACACTTCACAATGCTTCTGAGATAGCATATCTGACATAACACCTCTGCTTCTCTCCAGCATTTAATAAGATAAAGAAAAGGCAGAAAGAGAAGAGACAATGTGTCACAAGTGCAACAATCCAACCCTTATGAACCTTCAAATTAACTATATACTGTAAATCATTTTAACATTTTCCCACATTGGCAACTCACACAATCTAAGTTCCTGCTTCTCTTTAAAGAAATGAATACTCTGGAGTCCCTTTATTCATCTCATAGAGGTCGAAGGGGAGGGGCGGGGGCATGGGGTTATTAATGATGGTGGAATGTGATGATCATTATTACCCAAAGTACAGGTATGAAGACAAGAATTGGTGTGAAAATACTGTGTATACAACCAGATATATGAAAAATTGTGCTCTATATGTGTAATAAGAATTGTAATGCATTCTGCTCATATAAAAATAAAAAAAAGAAATGAATACCCTTGCTATAGGGTCAATCAATGAATGATAGAGTAATAATACTACTTAAGTTAAAATGTAACTAAAACAAAGCATAGTAACTCAAAGCTCAAGTAGTTCAAGCTTATTGTTTCAAATTTTGTTAATTAATTAAAGCTGAGTAATAAAATGTTGTCTTTGAAGGTTATTTCTATTTTTTACCTAGATGGGATTCCTCAAAGATAAACCATTAAATGTCAAGTTTTTAAATCACCCAAATACTCAATATCAAATTTCCCTGTGTTAACAAAATTTAAACTTTGCTCAGGACTTTCATTAAAATGAAGATGCAATTATTTAGCTTATCTGCTTCGTAAAAATGCCCAGAATATGTGGGTACTTATCCACAAAAACATGCAAGATTTTCAGAGGATTGTGTAAGAAATGAAATATGGAGAGAAAGAAGGTTGCATACTTCTCCCCAACTAAAATCAACAAGTTTATTCAACTGTTCCTCAGTGTCAGAGTGCTTGGGTACAAAAATTCAGAGGGCATGGAGCAGGCTCACTATGGACTTCTATGGCATCATCATAACTTATTAAATCCTGGTTGAAAGGCATCTGACAATAGCTAAAAAATTCAATGTTCACTTGAATGTGAAATTATGTGCCTTGAACCTTACAATTTCAGCATTGCCATGTGTTCTGTGATAGTTAAGGGCCTGTCAATGTTTCCATTATAAACTCTGGTTTTCAGAGGTTTCTATCTTGGCCTATAAAAATAGACTCCGGTCTGTAACTTGGCATCCTAAGTACTGGTATCAGCCCAAGGGAACATTTTTTCTTCCAAAGATTAAAATAAAAATCTGTTTAGTAGTTTTAAGTTAACAGGGTGTAAAAAAAACTGAAGGGGGGTGGGCAGTAGATAGAGAGTGTTTTTAAAAACACACCCCAAAAACCCAATACTGTCTCACTACTGCTTCATTTTAAATTTTCGGATGATTAACACAAAATAAACCAATGATACTGTGTAAATGAAAAACCTTAAAATAGCTTAAATTGAAGATATTATTGCGGTTACTTAAAAAAAGTCATAAATTTTTAAACAACTATTTAAGTTGTATCTCAATAATTCCCATGTTTAAGGTTTGTCCACATAACCATTAACATAATAAATCAAAAATCATTCCAGAGGTAACTTTGTATACATGTAAAAATGTATTTTTAAATTAATGACTAAATGTAGATGTACTTCAAATTATCGGAGACAATCTTCAGTGCTATTTTCAATGAATTCAAGAAATTTCTCAGACATACTACAATTTGAAACTGCGAAGGAGACCTTTACAAACTGCTCATGAAACACACAAAGTGATGTTCTTTGTTTATTTTTCTAGCTTATCACAAATGTTTTCTTTAAAAATATAACACTAAAACACTGCTGTATCTTCAAAAAACTATATATTTTCCAAGAAACTTCTGTTAAAAGTAATAAAAACTATAAAATCTGCAAAGAAAATTATTTGGATATAGCCATCAAAATTATGAGTATGTACACACTGCTGGCCCTCCATCAGTGGGTTCTGCATCCATGAACTCCACTCTCTATGCATAGAGAATATTTGAGAAGAAAAACATTGCACCTTTATTAAACATTAAAGTCCTTTTTTTCTTGTCATTATTCCCTAAACAATATTACAAACTGTTTACATAGCATTTAGATGGGTTTAAATATTATCTAAAGTATAAAGGAAGATGTTTGTCGATCTTATGAAAATAATACACCATTTCATAGAAGGTATTTGAAAATATACACATTTTGGTATCTACCTAGAGTCCTGGAATGAATTCCCTATGGATACCAAGGGATAACTATACTGTGTTAAAATTGTTTTTTCTATTGAGGTAAAATACAAGACATAAAATATGTTCTATCTAACAATATAGCTCAGTAGCACCCAAATGCATCCATAATGTTGTGCAAACATCACCACCATCCACCTATTATTTTTATTTTGTAAATCAAACTCTGTACTCAATTCCCTATTACCCTTCTTCCACTTTATGTCTGTATGAATTTTTACTATACTCTAAGTGCCGTATACCAGTGGAATTATATAGTATTTATTTTATTGGCTTACTTCATTTAATGAATCAATGTTCATTCATGCTGTAGCACATGTCAGAATTTTCTTTAAGGTTGAATAATGTTCCATTGTAAGGATTTATGCTTTGCTTATCTATTTATTCATCAATGAACACTTGGGCTTTCTTCAACATTTTAGCTATTGTGAAAAATGCTGATATGAACATGTGTACACAATTATCTCTTTGAGACCCCATTTTCAATCTTCTTGTATACCCAGAAGTGGAATTGTTACATGCTATGATTTGAATATGGTTTATTCCTTCCAAAGCTCAGGCTGAAATTTGACCGCCACTGTAGCAGGGTTGGGAAGTAGGGTATAATGGGAGGTGTTCGGGTCGAGAAAAATTAATACCCTCTCTCCAAAATGAGGTTTTGCCTTTTCGGATTAGAGCTACCTCTTGTGTTTTATCTCTTCTATCTTTCATCTCACCATATGTGAGTGCCCGAGTTTGAACTACTTTCTAGCCTCCAGAGCAATAAGCCAAAATAATCTTCTATTCAATATAAATCACCCAATATCCAGTCTTCTATTATAGCAACTGAACTGGCTAAGCGCTGACATCATAGGAATATACTACTTTTGGTTTTGTTAAGGAATCATACTCTTTTCCATTGTAACAGTATCATTTTACATTCCCACTAAAAGTGCACAAAGGTGGGTTCCAACTTTTCCACAACCTTGTAAAACTTGTTAATCTCTTTTTTAAAGTTTTTTGGATAGTAGCTAATGTGTGAGAGGTAACTCAGTGAAGTTTTGATTCACCTTTCCCTAAAGATCAGTGATGATAAGCCTTCATGTGTTTATTTCCATTTGTATACTTTGAGAAAATTAGGAGTCTTGTATGTACTATGAATATCAATTCTTATCAGATAAATGTTTTTCAAAGATTTTCTCCATCTTGTGAGCTATCTTCCCACTCAGTTTCTTTTTGATGAATAAAATTTTTGGATTTCCAAGTAGTCCTATTTGTCTTCTTGTTGCAGCCTAAGACTTTCGTATCATATTCGAGAACAAAGCCAAATATAATGTTGTGAATCTTCTATCCTGTGTTTATTCTAACAGTTTATACCTTTAAATCTTACATTTAGGTTAATGGTCCATTTGGAAATAATTTTTGCATATAGTATTAGGTTAAGGATTCAATTGCTTTATTTTGTATTTGGATATCCATTTTTCCAACCCAAATTCTTGAAGAGACTCTTTCTCCACTGAATGGTCCCGACATCCTTGTCAAAAATCACTAGACTTTTATGTGAGAGTTTATTTCTGGACTATCAAGTCCATTGGTCTATGTTTGTCCTTATGTTTTGATTATGTATCATAGCTTTCAAATATGTTTTGAAATGAGGAAGTGTGATTCTCCTATCTTGTTTATTGTCAAGATTAGCTTGGCTATTCAGGGTCCTTATGTAAGAGTCCATATGAATTTTAGAATAGGCTTTTCTATTTCTGCAAAATCATCATTGAGATTTTCATAGGGAAATCGAACTAAAATTGATTTGGGTAGTACTGACTTTAATTCTTCTAATTTGTGATAATGGGATGTGTTTCTATTTATTTATGCGTTCTTTAATTATTCTTCCAGCAACATTTTGTATTTTTAGTTGTATGAGTCAAGTTTGCTTTTGTGCTAGGGATTAAACCCATGGCCTTCCACATACTAAAAGCACATATATAAGCCCAGCCCTAAAATTTTGCTTTAAAACTGGGGTTTTGCTATGAGATAACCATAACCCCTCAAACAATTTCTCATTAAATTCAACAAGACCAATAATCTCAATTTCTGAAATAGTATGCAAAACAATTAACAATTATTCTTGATTTGTAAATGCCTCATAAAACCACCCATAACTTGAATTTCCTGTCATTTTTATTATTCAAGTTCTCAACTACTGAATTAACATTTCTGTAAATATGATTATTTGTTTCATCTTTATTAAAAAAATAGCAGTTGAATTCTAGATACCATTATCATATATTGTAGAAATTAAACAATTATTAATGTTAAACTTTATCTAAGACTTCTCCTCCCTTTCCCTTTCCTTTCAACAGGGTCCAGTTGCATGGTTAAGGAATGATAAACAGACTGCTGGCATTCTTCTACAATATTTCACATCTTCAAATATTATTAAAGTACAAAATAAAATTTCTTGGTCACCTTATCCATAATATTCCAGCGTCACTGTTTCTATTAGGTCCCAGAGAGAACATCTTTTATTAATCCTACAATTAAATGATTCAGCAGCCAACCACACTATCTTTGCCTTTTAACAGTTCCAATCAGTAGCAGATCTAGGTGTAATCAACAGTGTCATTCCTACTTGCTTTAGGAAGCAAAACAAAACAAAAACAGTAGGAATCTTTACTAGAATACAGTAATTGATACAAGGAAACATTATAGGCTATTTTAATCCAAATTAGCCTAAGATATTATTGGCTGTTTTTTATAATCAGAAGTGAAATAAAGAGGGCAACTTTTAAATATCTGAAGACAGGATAAATTTGAAACAAAATAAATTTTTATTTAGTAAGGTTAAAATTAAAAGGTACTGTTCTCAAAATGAATCCTTTCAGTCTCAAAAGGGTCATTACTTCTGTTTTGGTTAGTTAGCACCCATTTAGCTGACAAATTAAAGCCCTCCTTACCTCCTACTGCTACCATACCAAACCAATTTCATTATCATATATTTATAGAAATTAAAGCATCTCAGAGAATAACTGGCAATGTTCCTACTCCTCTTAAAAAAAAACATTTAAAATTTTACCAGCAACATCAGGACATTCTTAAAATTTAATTTAGTAAACTGTTCCTTTTTCTTTTCCATTTTCCAATTTTTGAATCCCTAGCTTAGAATGTATGGGTGGTAGTTAAGTGCTATATCTGGTGCCACTCAATAGCATTCAGGTAACACAGTGATTTATTTACGGGAGAAAGCAAAAGCCAATGGTAATTTGATATGATGACTACACATTTTATCTACACAAAAATTCACAAATGGAAATGTTACCATAGTAACAACCTGATCACACTGCACATGAGGATAGCTGATTTCATGATATAATTCTATAAATGTTTACTATAATAAGTGTGATATCTACAAAACCACAATTCTCCCATTTCCTCACTCTGCTCAGAAGAACAAAATGTGAGGAATGCAGTTCACAAGTTTACATCCTTGTTAAATTATTTTACTTCTTAAATTGTACAACCCCCCCAAAAAAAGAAAATTAAAAAGGCAGAATTAAAAAATTATATAACTAGATATTTTTATTTTTAGCCTATTATTTTTGGCTAAAAATAAAAATATCTAGTTATAGAATTCTGTATTTGACATATTCCAACCTGGAGAATTAGAATTTCACACACTGGTAGAAAACAAATGTACCTGGTGGCAATCATTTATTTCTATGTCTGAAACACTTCCAAAGTTATTCAGCAACAAGCCTACATTATTTAAAAATATAGAGAAAAAAAACCAAAATCATTGTGCATCTTGTAATTATTAAGTGTTAATAAAAATATTATCTATGTACAAACTAACATTTGCTTACAAGATGCTTTTCATAAGAACATTTCTGGACACCTTGTATTATTGGTAAGGGAAGAAAATGCATTAAACAAACACTGCAGGAAAAATAAGTTGTCATCACTTTGTCTCTTCACATAACAAAAAAGTCATCTTATAACTTTAAAGCTCTGAATATAAAAACAATTTACCCTGAAAAATGATGCGGTTTTCCTAAGGTAATATAATGCAAAGGGAATATGTACATGTGTGTACATATATCAGTCAAGTTACAAAATACACATTTAAAATAATCACCTCAGCCTATTGAAATATAAATTCATAGGGAAATGTAATAAGGCTCTCCGAATGCTTTTAAATTATTCTAATGAAACTTTCTTTGGACAGTAACAATATAACTTTGGTTATTAATTATTTAAACTACTTCAAAGAATGGAGTTTTTATTATTATCAAGTGGTAATTTCTTTTCCATACCCAATTTGTACTAATTTGTGAGGGAGGAAGGCATTTGTAATCACTTTTCTGTTCTATGAATGCTCTCTGTGACTAGTCATAAGACATTTTAAAATAAAGGACTAAAAACTAGTCTTTGCTAATTTTAATGGATTTCCCCACAATATACACAATGAGTGAAAATAGAGACATTAACAGGTAATTAGGGAAATAGCTTATCATATAATTTTATAACAAGTTACAAAGGAAAAAATCACACAATATACTCATTCCACAAATATGCAACAGGTTGTGCCTCCACTCAGATTTCAATAGCATTTTAATAACAAATGGTTCTTCTAACATCCTTTTGCAAAATTGTCACATTAAAAAATATCTTTATCTTTTTATCTTTTAATTTTACTTTCACCCTCTACTCATTTTCCTAAGCTTCCCCAGAAAAAGTTCTAACATGAAAGACAGTGACTTCATAAGTACCTATATATAAATATTTTGTTTATTAGGTAAATGATATGTTATTATAAAATCTAATCTCTTAAATCACTAAGTCTCTCCCCTTCTAGAGACTTTGGAAATGTTAAAGTATTTATTAGGAAAATACTGACTATTGTGAATATATTTTAAGTTAACTGATGTTCACTATAAAATTAGATCATTTATGAATACTAATTTCTCTATTATCTTGCTGATTGCTAGGTGCAATGAAAGTTTACTTTTAGGATTCCACTGCCAATTATTTTAAACTTTTAAATCTCTCTAAAATAACACAAAATTGCTAAAAACAAGCATGCTATAAATATGGAAACATATCTACAAAAGTAAAACAGAAAATCAAATTAAATATGCAAGTTGTACATACAAAATCCTTTTTAAAAAATATACAAATTGTCTTCTTCAGCAGGGTAAGTCAGGCTTTAATCTGTAGTGTGTATATCATGGCCACAATTAAGATATCATGGCCACAATTCAGAGTGAAGTAAAACAAAATCATAATAAAAAATTTTAATTCAATATTCATAGACCTAGTACTTGTGGCAACCTACCCACTGTGATTCACAAGATGGCATTTTGCCATAGAGACAGTGCACTTACATATCTGAACATCACCAAATGCCACATATAAAAGCTTTGAATACGAGTAAACTATCAACCTGACTTTTACAATGTACTTGAAATAAGGTGTGACTATAAATTCACAACTTTCACATGAAACTATCAAAAACCAACAAACAAGCAATATCCCATCCAAATATCATTTTAAAAACTGTTTGAAAAACAAATTATTAAAAAGAACTTTAAGTATATAGCTTTACTTCAAAAACAAATGAGGATAAAACAGTAAGAAAACAGTGACCTATATGTGTATGAATACACAAACACAGTTTCTAAGCATGCACTTAACTTAACACACGCACATACACATGCACACAGAGCAAAAGATTTCCTCCCATGGCTACACCATTGCTTTGCAGACTACAAGCTAATTTGGGTTCCTATCATGCATCTGATCGGTCATACAGCAATACAAAACAGAAATAAGTAAAGACGACCATCTGCTTGTTAGCTGAAACTATAAAAGTATATCTTTTTAATAAACAATAAAATTAGTTTGACAGGGCAGAGACCACCTGAATAGAAAATCAAATTCTTCATGTTATTTAAGGTGTATGTCCGCTGGCTATTAAATACTCCAATTTATTACAGCAACACACACAATACTCATGTCATACTCATTTTCTAAATCAATAATCAGCACAGCATGCTTCATTAATCTCATTTTACAACATGAGCATTCCTAAGACATAAACCATCTGCTACTTGTAGTAACAGAAAAATCAAATTAATCCATTCTTATTATGCATTCAGATTTTAAAGCAATTAAAGATGCTCTTAGTGTAATCACAGCCACAGAAGTAGTTCTGTAATGAGGGAAGCAAACTCTTCACTGAACTTTCTGTCATTCTCAATACATTTGAAAACTTTACAAGCTTTCTGCACTCCAGTGGGCCATTGTTCTCTGAACACAGATGTTGAAAACAACAAGCAATTTTTATTAAACATTTAATCTTTGCACATTTGAAAGAGTTTAAATACTGAACAGTGATCAAAACATAAAACATAAATACCAAAAATAACTGCATATTAAAATGCGGCATAATGTCTAGTTTAAACTTATAACAAGAAGAAATTCAGATATGAGGTTTTTCTGATTCCGTAAATATAGCTTTACTGCTCTTGCTCCTATTATTTTCTATCACATATGGTATGTATTGATATTATCTTCAACATCTGCAGCACCTGAGCAATGGCATGAGAAGCTTTGTTTCTGAGCAGTATAGATTTGTGATTTTTATCTTACTTTTTCCCCACTTATGGTCTCTAATATAAAAACTATTACTCAACAAGTAAAATTTGAGTACACTGAATACAAATGCTTCCAAATCAATAACACAAGGACCTATGATATTAAAGGGGGGGAGGTAATGGCAATCAAAGAAGCAAGTTCTTTTAAAGAAAAGAAAGCAACATGGCTGCAGAAAGCTCCCTCCTGATCTTAATCAAGTTTCAAAACTGGAATTCAACAATTCTGGAATTTTTCTAAGGAAAATTAAAATGATCACTATAGTTTCTAATGAAATTAATCTGTACATATCTTCTTTCCTACATCAAACAGTACATTGAAGGATGAGCAGGACTTTGTGAGCTAGACAAGGAAAGGCTAAAGGGAAGAGAATTCTAGAGACAGGAACAAGCAGAAAAGCAAATCAAAGAAAATGACCTTCATTCTAAAAGTAACTATTAAAAAAGTAGCACATGCCCAGCTCTGTATCATGCCCTAGGACACAGCACTAAACAAGACACAAGGCCCCGATCAAATGGAGCTTAAATGCAATGGTGGAAGATGAACAATAAAACACTGTTAAAACACAAGGTGGTGCTAATAGCTATGATGTAAATTTTAAAAGTTGATGGAATGGAGAGATTGGGGCTATTTTAGACTGGGTATTCACATGTTTGAGGAGGTAATACTTTAAACAGAGTTGAGTGGCAAAAAAAAAAAAAAAAAAAAAAAAAACTGTCATGGGAGTCTAGAAGGTTATTTCAGTGAGAAAAAAAATAGCTAATACAGAAGCCCAAAGGCAGAAAGCAGAACTTGGATAACTCCAGAGTTCTTGGACTAGAGAAACTGTGTGTCCTAATATGTAATGTGGAATTTTTCCATTTATCACTGCTTTTGTTATTACTAATGTTCTAGCTCCAAATTCTGTGTGAGACACAGATTATATACTTAAATTATAAAACTCTGTGCCAAATATGAAACTGACTATATGGTAACAGCCTACTATTTATTAGATCAACAGATTGTGTACACATATAACCTTTGGCCACCATTTTTTTTTTTTTAGTTGTAGATGGACACAATGCCTTTATTTTATTTATTTCTTTATGTGGTACTGAGGATCAAACCCAGTGTGTAACACACGCAAAATGAGCACTACTCAGCCTCAACCCCAGCCCCTAGGCCACCATATTTGAAACAAGAGAGAGATAGGTAACAAGGGAGAGGGAATAGTGTCATGTGTCCCTGCTGCTATTCAAGAAATTCTTCATAGTAAATGTAAAGAGGTTATCAATATAAAAAGTCCTCAACCAAAGCCATAATCACTAGCATTCTTATAATCTTAAAACTAAAATGAAGTCCATTTTTTTACATATTACACTAGCAAAATACAAAAGTCTAGCAGCACATATTAGTGGTAAGACTGTGTAAGACCAACTCTCCCTCCATAGATTAACTAATGGTAAGAGTGGAAAATGGTATAATATCAGGGAGGACAATCTGTCAATATTTGAAAGAACCATGAATGAATTTTCTCTTGTTCCAGAAATTAGCACTGCTAATTATTCCCCAAATGTTACCCACATATATGTGTATGAATTCACAATCTCAACACCAAAAGCACTATCCTAACTTTAATATAGTCATTTGGATATAAAATTTGACTTGAATTGACAAAAAAGGTATTTGTAGACTTTAGGTTAGCCAACAATATCAACAATCACACATTTTTTTCATCAGAAATAGCAATTAGCTTACGAAGTGCTGCATCCACTGGACTGTCTGGTAATTTTTAAACATGTATCACATTTACACCACTAAAGTAGGAAAAATAAAGAATTCTGACTTTCAAACCATCCAGTCTCCCAATGGATTTCAAGCTAAAGGACTGAGGCCCTGCATCCGTTTATTCATTATAACATTATAAAAGCAAAATGCAAAAAAACCATCAAAATGTTCATCCAATAAGGAACTTATGGAATACTATTTTCTCCTTCCTTTAAATTCTATCAACATGTATTTCCTAAACACTTAGCAGGCAATGGTTTAACATCTGCTGTTAGTATAATATACTATTTTTACAAATTTTTACTTCATTTCATAAAATGAAAGTCTTATAAAGGAACGACTACAAAGACATACAAGATAGGATTCCTCCTTTACATCATCATAGTCTATTTGGTGAGAAAAGATTTCATAAAATAACCTCAAATATTAAAATAAGATGACTCAGTAAGGAAATTGATAGTCAATACAAATAATCCTTACCCAAGATCCATTATGTATTCATCCATTCTTTTAAAAAGAACTAACTCAGAAAAATCTTTTGAAAACAATCTTGTAAAGAATCATATTTGGGTAATCTGGGAAACTAATCAGAATTCTATAGGCTACTCAAGGCTAATGTAATCAGTGTGGAGGCTCTCATGGGGTGGAGCTACAATATGCCTTTAAATGATGGGGAAAAGGCAAAAGAAAACAGCGCTTATATTGTTCTTGTGTTATGGGATATTTGGAAACACATTCTAGAAAACCAATAAAGGTAGTTAGTCAGCAATGAAAGATTGATATGTGATGGGAGAGAATAAATAACCTAACAGTTTTCTACACTTGAGTGCTAAGTAAAACTTGACGCAGATGGGATTTGTCCTGGATACTAATGGACACATAGGATTTGGGTATTAAAACACACATCCACTTTCTCCATAAAAATCTTTCTATACTAGTGTAACTGATGCTTTCCTTATGAATCATACCTTTATTGGTTATCATGTTTAACAATGTGCTCTGCTGCTACCAGATTAAAACTAATATATTTTGTTTGCTTTCTTGACAACTTCTGATAGTGCTCCACCTTCTAGCATTCTTTGTACTTGAACATAATCACATGAAGATGAAAGAAATTGAAATGTTAAAAAGCAACATTCTATAAATATCAGGAACTTAAGTAAGAAAGATAAGATACAGAGAAATAGCTCCATCTCAAATACACAGGTTATTTTGAATTTGTATGGATGTGTCAGTCTTGGCTTTCTGATTATCCAGCATAACTACGTTTTGGAAAAAACAACAACTGGATATTCCCATGATGCAAAATCTACCCTTTTGTGGATTAAAGAGTCACTCATACTGATAACTAAAACTCTGTTCACTCCCTATATATACATATTATCAAATTCAATTTTTTTCAAGACTCATTTGTTCAATTTTATACAGCCTTTAGAAACATTAAAAAAACTGACTTTATAAGCAAAGAAAGTCACCTCTAAAATTCCATCTATAATAAACCATAGTCTTGTCCCCAAACCTAAGAGGACTTACTTTAAGCATGAACAATCGATTTGTTCAGTGAAATTGCAATATGAGTTCACAGAAATAAGAGAATCTTTATGGAAAGCACAAGCATGACTGTACAAATATAAAATTATCACCATAAAATTTAATAGTAATAATGGTCAAGACTCTGTATACTATTTAGAAAAAGACTAATGTAGCAAGCACAGTCAATATCAAGTAGTTAATATTGACTATTTTATTAATTACTTCTATTTTAAAAGCATTCAATAATTATATGTAAAAGACTAAAAAGAAATGAGAAATGAATTAAAAAGAATTCATGGAAAATGAATTTCAATGTTGTCAGAAATTAATAATCATGAGCAGATCATTCATACAATTATAGATGGAGGTGTTTTAAAAAACCAGTTCCGTAAGAAATGTTTTGTTATGGGAATGAGGAAGATGAAGATAAAGTTATCTGCAATGTAGTTTTGCAAATTTATTCTCCAAAAAGTCCAACAGTAAGAATATTGGCCTTTGTGGACCACACAGTCTCTGTTCAAACTACTCAACTCGACTAAAAACTAATGAGCATGGCTGTTACAATAAAACTTCATTTATGGAAACAAATTTGAATTTTTATGTAACATTCATATGTCAAGAAATAGCACTCCTCTTTTCATCTTTTTAAACATTTAAAAACATACAATACTTCTTGGTTTGTGAACTATATAAAAATGGACAGAAGGCCAGTTTTAGCCCATGGACCAGATTTTGTCAATCCCTATTCTAAATCATACACTTAATCACGCTGTACTCTTAATCACAAAATAGAAACTTCTCTTTCAACTCTCATATTTCCACATCTATTTTCAAAATTCTTTTGGATCTCCTGCTGTCCTCAGTGTTCCACTTTGAAGAGTTATTTCTCACCTGAATAGTTCCCAAAAAGCAAAACAAAAAATCTATTTGACCTTCTCACCATCAGTGATGTTTGCACCTTCAGTCCTAAGAGTTGACTGATCAAGTAAAGACACAAGAACAGGAACCATTTGAAGAATATGGTAAGTTTGATCTAATATTTAGTAGCTATATAAAAACTTAAATAATAAGCAAAAGAACATAAATATCTTTAACAAATACCAATGGGACATTTGCAAAGTTGACTATACGAGACAAATATTTTTTATTTGTTAATTTGTTTTTAGTTGTATATGAACACAGTACTTTTATTTTGTTTATTTTTATGTGGTGCTGAGGATCAAACCCAGTGCCTCATGCATTCAAGGCAAGTGCTCTGCCACTCAGTCACAACCCCAAAATAATCTAATGCATCACAAAAATGTGAAGTCTACATTCCCTGACCACAATACAAATCTACAGTTGTTTAATGCCAAAAAAACTCACATTAATCAGAAACTGAAAAAAAAGAAAAGTTCATTTCTAGCTAATTTATATAACAAAAGCACTGTATAACATATGCTAATGGTTCTAGGCTTTGGAACAAAGATGGCTATAAGCATTTGAAATGAAAAAGAGACAGTGTGCACCTCCTAATGAGGACACAAATAGCACCTCTAGTCTTTCCCAGGAATGAAGTGTAAATCCAACTAAACTCTAACTTAGCCAGCAACTAGGAGAAAACATAGAAGAAAATGTTTAATTGCACCATGAGTATAATATCAACAAAATCCTGACTGCAGAAAACTCTATAGGTCAAACAACCCAAGTTCTTCAGTAGATGGAACAGGAGGGAAGGGGAGTAAAGCAGAGGGAAGAAGAGGGGAGGGGGGAAAAGGGGAATCTGGAGGGAAGCACCACAGATAAAAGACTTGACAGCCAAACATAGCTTTTAAAAAGAGTAACACTAAACTGTAATGTCTAGAGATGTACATTTGAGTAATAACAGCATTAAGCTGAAATGAATTACTACTATAAAAGTCAAAAGAATGGTTACTGTGGAGGGAAAAACTGGTCTGTGATTAGCACAGAGCACCTGCGAGAACTTCTGCAGTGGCTAGTAAATTGTATTTCTTGACCTGAGTGGCATTTACAAGCATACTTAATCTATAATAAGAATAGTAATAGTAATAGTAATAATAATAATAAACATTTATTGGTTTGAGTAATTTCCTGTATTTGAGTTCAATTTGATAATGAAAAAGTTGAAAATTAAATAAAAGCAACATGTTATACATGTCACATCCTTTTACATATATGTAAAAATAGCAAAACTATAGTAAAAGGAAAGTCATAATTTAACATTGTTAGAAGTAAAATGAAGAAAATTTAACAAATAAATGAACTATTACTTAAGAATATCATAAAAACAAAATAAACCAAGGGCTAAGGATGTAAATCAGCAGTACAGCAAGTCTTCTGCATACCCTAGGCCCCAGGTCCAATATCCCAGCACCACAAAAAAATAATTAAAAAATTAAAACACAAATAATGACAATAAGCCAAATAAATTAGCAAAGGGGGAAGCAAACAAGCTAATTATTTCCTTCTTTGAAAAATCCAATAAAAACTGACTAAATTTCAAGGAAAAGGATAAAAAAATACTACTAGAAACAAAACTTTATAACAGCAAACCAAAATAAGATTTTTTTTAAACACAGGAGTTAGGGAGTTATTATATACAACTTTATGCCAAAAAATATGAAAATATTCATTGTGGTATATACACACAATGGAGTTTTACTGAGTTATGAAAAAGAATGGCATTAAGGCATAGGCTGGTAAACAGAAATAGAAAACATCATGCCAAGTGAGATAAGCCTATCTTAGACAATCAAGGATCAAATGTTTTCTTTCATGTGTGAAAGCTACAGCAAAATAAAGAAAGAGGGAAGGATTGGACATCATAAATATATAGGGAAGATAGTAAATAGGAGATTAAAAGGAGGGATATGAAAGGGGAGGAAATGTGAAATTAGTTTTTTTAAAATCATACTATGTGCACATGCACACACGTGCGAGCACACACACACACACACACACACACACACACACACACACCCCATATCCACCCCCTATAGGGAATTCTACCCTTAAGTACAAAGCAACAATAAAAATAAATAAATGGATGTGAGAAAGGAAAATCAGTAGAGGAAAGACAATGGGCGGGGGGAGGGAGGGGGGAAGGGGGGCAACAACTGAAATCAAATTCCATGCTTGTATAAATTTGTCAGGATCAACCCAACTACTATGTACAACTATAATGCTGATACAAAAAAAAAAAAAGGATAGTTTTATTTAAAATTTCTACAATCAATTCAAAGCTACAAAGAATCTGAATACAGTAACAGCCTTATAAGATATCAGACATATAAAGATTTTTCCTCTAACACTGCAGATTGTCCAGGAACACCCTTCCCTCAACCAAAGGCATATGCCAAGATTACATTATGGGTAATTTTTTGACAAGGTACTAATCATTCTTATTATGTTTAGACTATTTTATAATTTTAAAAAAAACTATACCAATTCATTTTACTTTAGCATGGTCCTAATATAAAAGACTATAAAAACATTTCATTAAACGTGGCAAAACTGATTTAACAGTCATTCCTAATAAACTAACCAAGATAAAAAATACAACTTCCATTCCTCAACGGAGGATTTATTATGATAGGCAAAAAATTATACACAAGTAGCATTTATAATGGCAATGGAATTTTTTTCCTCATCAAAACCAGTCAAAAATATTGAATACCAATGCCAGCGCTATTAGTTCAGCATCATTGGAGAGATTTTAAACAAACAGGTCAAGTAAAAGAAATGAGACCAGTGATGGAGTACTTGCCTAGTGTATGAGAGTTCCTGGGTTTGATCCCTAACAACACACACAAAGTATAAACTTTTAAAAAGACAACAAAACTATAATCTGCAGCTAATATTACCTACAAAAAAAACAAAATAATTTAAAAATTTAAATAATAAACTGAATAAGATTGCATGACTTTAAAAATTATTTTCTACACTAAAAATTGCTCAAAATTCAGTATTTATTGTGTTACGTGTCAGAAACTGTGCTAAACACTTAGACAAACTAAAAACAAACATAAGGAAAATAAACCAGCACAATTTCAAAAACAAACAGTGTACTGTGAAAAACCTAGATGGAAAAGATATGTGCCTTGTTTGAAAAAAAGATTTCAATGGCACTAGGTTTAATCCAGATGCGAAACATATTCCTAGATGGGAATATTTACTATTGAGAAGATAAAGATTTTCGCCAAAGTAATTGGTACATCTAATGCAATGCTAATAAATATTTCAAAGCAACTATGAGAACACAGAATCACACAAACTGATAAACATTGGATTGTCCAGGAACACCGAAAAACTTTTAAAAGATATGAAGGGAATAGTTCCGTAAGATAGAAAAACAATAAATTTACAGTACTGTTTTAAGGTATAAGAGATCAACAGATTAAAACTAAGTCCAAAACACATCTGTAACTACAAAAAAAATGAGAACATGATAAAGGGATATTTGTTAATGGATTGGTTATGAAAAAGTTTCTGGTTACACAGATGGGCAGAAAGATTATTTACTAAAATTGGGAAAACTAAACAAATTACTAGCAAATTAAGTAATATAATAAATTTTAAACTTGTCAAGTTTAAGGAATCCATATGAACTTCAAGTAGAGAAATGTCAAGTAAATAAGATATGGATCTGAAGGTCATAATAATGGCTAGCTGGATCAAACTGAAATTGGGGACACAAACAAGACTGCCAAGAGGAAGGCACAGAGAGAAAAGCATCCACTTTGAGGAATATAAATACAATCAATCAGGAAATGGAAAAACCAGGAATGTGAGGCATCATTACAGCAAGAAGAGCAAAAACACATCTCAAAATGGAGATAAATTAAAACTTAAGGTCTGAAAATGTCCACTGGAATTATCAAAATACATTCTGCCTGATATAAGGCTATAAAAAGAGATTCACTATGTAAAGTAATAAGGGAAGAATCCAGATTTCAAAATGGTATGTTTAGAAAGAGGTTACATATTAACATTTAAAAGAGAAATTGAGGAAAGACAGAAAGATATCCTAAGGCCTGTTCTTAGGAAAACTTATGTCTGAAACACTACAGACTTAAAGGAATATGTAATTTTTTTAAAGATACTGTCTGAAAACATTTAATTGTAGATGACTAGAAGCTTAATCTGACAATCACCTTTTCCCAAATGGTCACTACTGAGTAAGAATTCTCAAAATGCCATTAGTTTTTCATTCAGTCACATTTTTTGAATCCTGTGTTTAAAGTCCACAAGAAATAGCAGTTAATGTGTTACCTTGGTTCAGTTAGTATCAATAAGATTTGATTATCAACTACCATATTTTCCAAAATGTTTCAAACACTTATTTTTAAGGAAAGAAAGATTATCTTAATTACAAAAAGAGAAATCAGTATCATCATTTGCTTTGTTAAAGTTAAATACACTATATGGCTGGCTGCTCAAATAAGAGTCCTCACATGGTATAAAATAGTAGACCAGGAATTGAGAAACACAGTCCTAACAAAGACCTCATTTATATTTTCATTTGTTGTTTTTGTTAACAATCACCAAGTATCCTTTTATGTATATATAAATTTACTGCCCCAGATAAAATGACATCAGACAATAAATAATATATTTTACACACTTAAAACAGAAAGGAACTCATCTTGTCATTTCTTACAAAGGATAACTTTCCAAATTAGAGTAATTTACATGCTTCAATTTAGTTTTCCTTCTTTTTGTGGAAATGCTGCATGTTATAGTTGATAAATTCTGCCAAAGAAAATATAGTCCCATATTTTCACCAAGGGCAGAGATGTTAAAAATTTAAACTTTTAAACTAAGGCTATTTCTATTCTAGACATACTTTCTTTCCTTTAAAATTCATCTTAATTGGTATAAATACAATGCAGCATCCCTCCTATAGCATAACATTACAGCACAATATTTGAGATTACCTTTTAGTCATTCAACATTCTGGGGGCAGAGTACATTACACTAAGGCCACATTGAAGTAACAATTTCCCCTTCAGTATGAGGGGAAAAAATCATTTAGTTATTTTTCCCTGAACAATGAAACAGTTCTAAAGACAATGTAAATACAGGTAATAAGATTTCAAATCAGTAACATGTAAAATAAGCTTAAGTGAATATTCATATTCACTTACATGAGCAATTCATACAAATGAAGGGTCCTGTATTATACATCAATCTGCTGGTATGCTAACATACCATTCCACTATAAAGAATTATGGTACCAAAAGACAAATATTTCTGAAAACTGACATAAATCAAGAATCTTAAGAGTCTCCTAAGGTTCATGTACTGAAGGCTTGCTTCCCAGGGTACACTATTGAGAAGTGGTGGTGACTTTATGAGGTCCTTGATAGCATGCCCTTAAAAGGATTAAGAGACCCTGGCTCTGGCCTTTTTTTTTTTTTTTTTTTTAAAGAGAGTGAGAGAGAGAATTTTAATATTTATTTTTTAGTATTTGGCGGACACAACATCTTCGTTTGTATGTGGTGCCGAGGATCGAACCTGGGCCCAACGCATGCCAGGCAAGCGTGCTACCTCTCCCCAGCCTAACCCTTTTGTCTTTTTGTACCCCGATTCCTACCTGTGTGGTGAGTGGCTTGTTTCAGCACACACTCCTGTGATGATACTGCTTTGCCACAGACCTGAAGCAATGAGACCAACCAATCATATACTGGAACCTGTGAAACCAGAAGACAAATAATTCCTTTCTCTAAGTTGATTACCTCAGGTATTGGTTATAACAAAAACCTAATACAAGTGGAGACAAATTAAAACACAAAAAACAAGATGAAACACAAGAAAAAGCAAAGCTATATACTGTAGGTAACATAGGGAACAGAAGGCCACTGTTTTGAAGATTAAGGTGTCCCTGTGGAGCAAATCTTAAAATCAGAAACAATGGAACCTTTTGTTTACTCTTATTCTTAGAAACTGACAATTATTTCAAAATAATCTTAGGAGCTAAGAATCAGTAATATATACTTTTAAGGTGATCATATTGTGGATTATAATAAATTTCTAATAAACTACGAAGGCTAAAAAATTTAAAGCCTTCTTCCTTTCCCTCTTTCCTACTCCCTTCTGTTTATCAGTCTCTTTCCATGCATGTATGGACAAGTAAAATTTATTCATTTGCAGAAGTTGGTAACCAAAACAATTAATAAAATCTTCCATAAACAAAGTTAGAAAGCTTTTCTATTTAGTTGACATTTACTTTCTGAATATGGAAATTCTGTTGATCAAGTTCACTAGGCACAAAAGATTGCCGATAGATATTTTGGTAAATAAGGAACTTTGTTTCTTGTCAGATTAAAAAATCAGAGAGAATACCTTTGAAATAAACAACTTAATCATCATTCTATTATTTTTTTATTCCAAATCATAATTATATATAAAACATTCTCTATGCCTACAGTTTACTAATAAAACTCTTATTCTCTATATTAACCTAGCAAAATGCACTAAACTTCATACTAATTATACAATTTGACAATATATGCTACTCAAAAATAAGCCTAAAGTGATCCATTTGATTCTAAATAAACATCACTCATCGCAGACTTTTTTATGATCTATATTTCTTAAGGGTCCACAAAAGAATAATTACTAAAATTCGTGAAATGTTTCACATTCCTTCTTTGGGAGAATAACCTGACTAAAGCAGACCACTCACTAATAAAGTGTGATTTAATAAATCATGTGGAATCTTATTTTGTTGAAACCCTTACTAACTCCTAGCACCATCTGTTACCATCAAAACTGTATGACAAGATATGATATATAATTAATATGTAAACAACAAACTAATTAAAATGGACAAATACTCCATGTTCCTGCCATTTGGGAGCTCTAATTACAGACTAAATTTTAAGCTTGAATTAAATATTTAAGCTGGAAAATTAACTTTTCTTCTCGAGCCTTGAATACATTAATACAGATATGTGAAGCAACTTCCTGATGGGAACTTAAACATGTAATTTAGTTTCATCAAAGCAGTTACTAATTGTTAAGCAGCAGTACCTTACCATATGTACACAATAACTATTTAGAGCTGAAAAGGTGGTTCTAAAACACCCCTCTGAAACCCTTTCCAGGCATAAATATAAAATGTATATACATCATAGCAGTTAATACTACACATTGAAAACAAATTAATCTTCAGATTTCAATGCTTTCTGAAGATAAATAGAATTTGGTCTAAATAAACAAAATAGTCCCTATAAGTACATGATAAGGTATAAATATAAAAGACCAAAATATATTCAAAGAAAAAAAAGAGGTATAAATTCCTCAGATTATACCAAATAAACACACTCTGACCTACTGCATTAAAATAGTAACTTAAGAGAGTTTATCAATTCTCTTTTCCATTCTAACTCTTCTCTTCATGGAACATAACAGGCCTTGAAAATAACATTCTAGAAAGATTTCAAAAGATGACCACTTAAACAGAAACTTATTTCTACACTTTTTATTCATGTTTTAATTTGTTCTTTTTAGTTATACAAGACAATAGAATGTATTTTGGCAAAATGCACATACAGAGAATATAACTTATTCTACTTAGGATCCCATACTTGTGGTTGTACATGATGTGGAGTTACCCTGGTCGTGTATGTAAATATAAGGCTAGGAAAGGTATGATCAATTTTCCTTCATTTTTTAATGCAGAAGACAGAAGATTTCAGAACAAATGACAGGCAACCATTTAATGAAATAAATTCTCTAAGAATATAAGAAATATCTTTTTTCATTGCTATTTTAGTTTTAGTAAACAGAATAAGAGAGATAAGAGAGAGAGTTGAACTGGTACTGCTTAAGAAAGACATATATCACTTTTTTAAAAATAGGCTATTCTAATTCCTTAAAAGCTTAACAGACTAATAATAGCAGGTGGATAGTATAAGAATTTAGTTACAAAAAGAGAACACTGTCAAAAGGGTATAATAAAAACTATGTTTGTTTATATTTCAAATTCTTTTGTTAAACAATAAGTAGATTAACCATTAGGTTTTAGTAAAAAAAAAATATATATATATATAATTACCTAGGGAGAAGTAGTATATTACACTGTTTAACAGTCAAGGTCAAAGACATATACATAATACTTATTTGTAGTAAAGATGCAGTGTTTGAAATTTTTTTTTACCAGAACTTAATTAAAATTGAAATTATAATAAGACCTGTACTTAAGAATAAAAAGGAGTTTTGATTTTTTTTCTGTTTTGGCAATAGAAAATATATTTAGTATATTGCAATTAATTACTCCATTTAGGTTTTCGCTCAAGGACAAAATTATTGCCATTATTTTCTCCCAACATTTCCTTTTATCTATTCTATCTTAAAACTGCCACAGTTTTACTCATGCTTAAATTTTTACTCATTCTATAAAGCATTTCATATGCCTAGTATATTTCTGATCCCATAATGATGTTCTCTAATTAAAAAAACCCAGACCCACTCCCAACACCCACAAGTTGGTGTGCAAAATACTCATCATTAATTGACAAAATTTACCATATAGGTTCAAAGATGCCTAGTAATTACCCTAAAGTTTCAAAAAGATTTACAGCCACAGACTAGCAAACATCCACAGAAAGATAAAAGGGTACTCTTTGATTAACTCTTTGAAGTTACTATTTATTTTCTTTAAAAAAAAAGTTTACTTTTTAAAAAAATTTTTTGGTTGTAGATGGACACAATATCTTTATTTTATTTGCTTATTTTTTATGTGGTAGTCAGGATCAAACCCAGTGCCTCACGTATGCTAAGCAAATGCTCTACCACTGAGCTACAACCCCAGCCCTATTTTCATTTATTCTATGTCATATAATGATTTTTAAATAGAGGACAATCAGTAAAATGTTACATGAAGATAAAAACCCTGTCCTAAATATTTGGTGGATATACAAAATCTGGCTGGTTCACATTCAAACATCATGATTCTTCTCATATTAAATCAGTCAACTGGATAACAGAAGTTCCTCCATAATGTGGGCTAGAAAAGTCTATTCAATTTTATTTAAAATCTGTATGCTGTAAAAGTACATGTCATAGACTTTACTAGGATGACAACTATATAGATATACATGACATATTGATTAAACATATTGAACTGGTTTTTAAAACCAATTTATATAAATGATTATAATAGTCTATATTATGTTTAGTCTTTGAAGGCATATGGTAGTAAATTTGAATTTAATTTACATAAATATAAAAAGCTCAGTAATTTTTATCCACCCTGCATATGAAACAGAGCAGATAAAAAACAAGCAGAGTGTACTTTATAAACACTTGAGGCTGAAGCTTGAACACCAGAAAAATGAGTTTACTTCTTAAAAAGCAATCAAAGAATGACTGACTTCTGTCCAAAAAAAGAATGTCATTGAGTAATAATGAAAATTAAACAGTTGATATTTATATATACATAAGTATAATTTATGAATACATATTTTGCAAGTAGGATTTTTTATTGACTATATTTTCAAAAACACTAACGCAATAAAATCCTGATATATAGTATACATATGTTCAGAAGAACTACTAAATAAGACCGGTAAGACCACTTTGGGAAATTTCAGCACTTTGTAAAATATATATTAAAAAAAAAAAAGGTACATGAAGTGGTTTTGATAAATACAGTACTATCAGAGGTTCCAAACTTGATTTGAGAATGGTTCTACCAAGCTCTACAAAACTAAACCACCTTGAAATATATAGGCACTGAAGAAGGGGTCTTGACCTCATCTCACTATTAGGGTCTTTACTCTAATTCATGAAATAAATTAAATGACCCATATATTCAAAAAATTCAAAAAAATAATAAGCAGGATCCAAGATACAATCTATCAATTTGAGGTTTATGTTTGCAATATTATCATCAGAAGCATTGACAAATACTTATCATATGCCAGTTGTTTTACAAGTATCCTTTTCTAGTACTGAAAATAATTGCAAACCCATTTTATCTCCACTATACAGATAAAAAACCATGATACAACTTGCCCAAAGTCACAAAACTGGAACTCAAATTTCTTACCCCCAAACACTATCTGATTATAACACTATTTTTTTCTAATAATTCATTCTAAAAATTTTCAAACTATCAAAAAATTTGTAAGAATGTTACAGTGACCATCCATATGCCTACTACCTAGGATCTTATAAGTGACATTTTACTACATTTATTTTATTACTTACCTATCTGTTCACCAATCATTTTCAATATATTTCAAAGTTGTAAATGCCATACCATTTTTCAACATTACAATTACTTTCAAATATACAGAAAAAGTGAACAAACTATACAGTGAACACCCATGTATCACCCAGAATCTTCAATCACATTTGAGTTTATTGTTTTATTATGTCTATCCATTTGTCCACCCTTCCACTAATCCATCTTATTTTAATTACCTAAAATATGTCACAATCCAATTCCCTTCTGCCAAAAACAGAGATGTGAAAAGCTGTTTGTGTTTACAGCTATTATCTTACCTTAATTACTTTCTGTTCAATTAATATATAGCCTTGTAGACTTTAAATTTTTTTCTCCATTTCTCTACCTTTTCTATCAGGAAACCTTTAGAGACAAAAATAGATGCACTGGTTGATGGGAACTCACTTGATTTTTTTGAGAAATTAAAAAGTTCCCTTAGGATATCAGAGAAAATGAAAAGAACTCATTTTTTTAATTACACTTCCTGATGACTAAATAGATTTTGTCAAACAAGAAATTTGATAATATCTCTGAAACTATTTTGCAAAAAAAACCCTAAAAAACAAGAGATTATGATACCTTTTACATTTTTGTGGTATTTATTGTCATGATTCTATAATGTATACATATAACACATTTTCTGCTGGTAAAATGTTCTTCTCATTTTACATGAAGGGACTTCTAAATATTAGTATTTCCTGGGGTTCAGCTATAATTTTTGAATTGCTGTATCACTTTATCATCATTAACTCCATCTACCCTTACGTTCTCTTACTCCTTCACTTTTAGCACAAGTACTTTCAAACTCATTGGAACTTCCAGTTTGTCAACTCATTTCATTTCAGTCTCTTACTCCCTGTCTACTTTCACTTTCTTTCCCTTTAATCCTGGAGCCTATGAGATACGATTTTAACTTATGTCTTACTAGCACACTGTCTTATCTTGCTGTATTTATTAACTGTACTTTCCCAAAAACCTTCCAACACTCACTGACTGGACATCCAATTTGTTGAAATCATAGGAATTAATGAAACAACAGCAATAATTCCTCCCTCTCACCGAACTGAAACAGCCACATCCATTATGGTAGCCTAGAAGACACCATTCAAAGAGAAACTGCTCTGAAGAGTTGCAGTAAACTGACAATCTCCAGCCATTATAACTTCAGGATCCACTGTAGTTTTCATGCTAAGGCCACACACTCCCCAGACTTGCTCATCCAATGACAAGGTAGCTAGAGGAAGGCCACTGCTGCCCAAAATAGGACATCTCTAGTAGCCAAAGTTGTCTGTTCTCAAGGCCAACATTCCCTGATTACCTGCCTAGCTGAGACTTTTACAAAGCTGTACTGTATTCAGTGGAAAGTCTTCTGTCTTCCCTTCCCCTCTCTTACAGGTGCCAGGCCTGCATTACAGTCTAAAGGCTTTCCCTGCTTGGTCCTGTTCCTCTCTTACTTCTGAAGACTTTCCCACACTAACGCTCTTAATTTTCTAATTACATCTTAACTTTCTGGAGGACCCGAACTTTCATGTCACACTTCTCCTATTTCTAGCATTCTCAATTTTAAAAAATAATAATTAGCCCACCTCTTGTGGAAATTCATTCCTTCATTAGTCTTGAGCCAAATCTGTTATATCACTCCACATACGTTATTCCAAATTTAACTATTTTAAATTGTTTTCTCTCCTATATCACAACCTCTCCTCCTCCTAGCCCTTTTTCATCAACTATGAAGTCTCTGCGAAATTAAGAACAAACCTCTTTCAGCCTTGCAT